>NC_136425.1:113145000-113422500 GCF_052625555.1 Lactuca saligna
TTCAAAATAAAGGTACATAAACATCATTCAAAATGAAATAATTAACGCCAGCGCGTTAATCCCAAAAGTTGATTCCCAACCTGCTTAGCGATTTCCTGAGAATACAAGTTATTTCAAAGAAAAAGTGTCAACAATTAAGTTGGTGAGTCCATAAGTAGTTTAGAAAAATTGGATGCCATTCCAAAATGGGTGTATGTTTTCCAGTAAACGTAGCGTTTTTAAATGTAAAGAGTTGTGATTTGTGGTGTTGAAAATGAATGCATTAGCTCCAGAAAATCCCATGTTTTCCTTAATAGTTGAAATACGATTTGTTGTGTTTTCCAAGAAAAACCCTTATTTTCTTATAAAAGTATTAGATGTATATAGTTGTTCATGTTATAAGTTGTAAATGATTGCACCGGGAAAATCCCTTATTTTCCTATTAGTAGTTTGGTTTGTATGCAGGAAAAACCTTTATTTTCCTCACACACAAGGCCAGTCTCTAAGACCGAAAATTGCAAGAAATCGACGTTCCTCGTAAGTGTGTCATAGTTTTATATATAATAAAACTACGTGAAGACCGAACCGGTTGGATGAAGAATAGTTTTAATAACTACTCGCTCATCAAAACTGAATATCATAATAATTGTATATCCGATGAGTTTCTATAACCATACTAAACATAATATGCCTGTAACGACGTTCTTCAGGCGTCGCAGTTTATGACAACTGTCACCCCAAAAGACGGACTGTAGCTAACAGTCAGGGTGCGGGATCATGACTTCCCGTATAGATCTATACACATTTGACACGTTCTCGTCGCGGGAGATTCTGGTTATAGACAGGACTTACTGCAGTACTTTTCTAATAAAGAAAAGTAACGTTTGAAGATGTATGCGTCTCATGGATTCTCAATTAAGTCTATATTAAAGTGATAGTTTTGTATGCAAAGTTTATCCTTTTTCAAAATGTTTGATAAAGCAAAATCATAAGTTTTTAGAATGTATAAAACGATTTAACAATGAAAGATCATTATATGTTTCGTATAAATCTAATGCACACAAAGTATGACAAGAGTTTTCCATAATAGTAATGAGTTCCAAGTGGTTTATTTGATAACACAAGTAAAGTGAAACTTTATAAAATGCACGATAATGACCATATGTTTACTTGTATCCCCCCCTAAAAGAGTGTAAAAGTATTTAAAAATGTATTTAAAGTGTGTTAGAAAGGGGTATGAACTCACTTGACAGCTTGAAGATAGCGTGATGGAAAGACGGCAGAGTTTCGTCTCGGGAAATGGATTTTCCTCGGAAATCTCGGGATTCCTCGGGAGAAAATCGACCTTCGGGTCTTGCACGAAATGACCAGGGCTTCGGGGTAGTACGAGCACGGAAAACGAGGAGAAACGCAAGTAAAATGAGAGAGAATGAGCCCTTTTTCCGGAAGCCCTCGCATCCCTTTTATAGGGAGGCTTGTCTGCCTCCGTACGCGGGGCGTACGCTAGTACGCAGCGCGTACGCGTACGTCACGCATGACCGAGACCTCGACTGCCTCGGCTTCGGATGGGACGGGTCCCTGGGTTCGCGGGTCGGATGGGACGGGTCGCTGGCACGCGGGTCGGATGGGACAGCGGGTCGGGTTCTCCGGATCGCGCGACGTGGACGATCCGAGGCCGTGGCCTCTCAGTACGCGGGGCGTACTAGGGTACGCGGCGCGTACTACTGCCTTAGGCTGACTCCTCTTCGGATAATACCGAATTTTGAATAAAAATTATATATAAATTAATTATCAAACTTCAAAAATTCATATCTCCCTCATACGAACTCCGTTTTTAGCGTTCTTTATATCCCCGCGAAGGTGAGACTACGATCTACAACTTTCATTTAGATTCCGTTGGCAAATTCCGAAATTATTTTTATTATTTATTTATTAAAGTGACGTGTTTAAGGAATTTCTTTAAAAATTCATAACTTATTCATATGATGTCCGATTTGAGCGTTCTTTTTATGCATGTTTGTAGTTTAACGATACCTATCACTTTCATTTAGACACCTAAGGTCAGAAAATGTTTTATTAAAACTTTGCGTTTTTACGTAACTTTGTATTTACTGGTTTTTGTTGGAAAACTTATAATGAGCATAACTTCTTCGTTATAACTCGGATTTTTGTGTTATTTATATGTTTGGAAACCTTAAGATGATAACTACCACATAGTGTACCCCAAATAGAGTTTTTGAATAATTCATTTTCTATTTCTTTTCTCAAGGAGGTTACATGACTCGATCTTTACTGACATGAAATAACGGGTTGTTACATCATCCCCCCCGTTAGAGGGAATTTCGTCCCGAAATTTTTAATACAAAAGAAGAGTCTTAGGGGCTGGGGAAGAGATGTGGATACTTCTGTTGCATTTGGTCCTCTCGCTCCCACGTGAACTCGGGTCCCCTCTTAGCATTCCATCGGACCTTTACTATTGGAATGCGACTCTGTTTAGTTCGTTTAATTTCCCTATCCATGATCTCGACGGGTTCTTCCACAAAGTTAAGATTTTCATTTAGTTCGATCTCATCGAGTGGAATTACAAGTGTTTCGTCGGACAGACACTTCTTCAGGTTTGACACGTGGAATACTGGATGTACTTTGTTAAGCTCTATTGGAAGTTGGAGTTTGTAGGCTATTGGACCAACCCTTGAAATGATTTCGAAGGGTCCAATGTACCTAGGATTCAGCTTCCCACGCTTTCCAAAGCGTATCATTCCCTTCCAGGGTGAGACTTTCAGCAGTACCCGATCGCCAGTCTGGAATTCCAATGGTTTACGTCTTTTGTCGGCGTAGCTCTTTTGTCTATCCCTCGAGGATTTCAGTCGCTCTCGTATTTGCACGATCTTTTCAGTAGTTTCTCTGATGATCTCCGGACCAGTGAGGGTGCTATCAGGGACTAGACCTTTTGCTAGTTGGGTGTCGCCTACTTCCGTCCAGCACAGAGGTGATCTGCACTTACGGCCGTAAAGGGCTTCAAATGGAGCAGCATTGATACTGGTATGATAACTATTGTTATAAGAGAACTCAACCAAAGGTAAGTGAACATCCCATGCTTTACCAAAGTCGATTACACATGCTCGCAACATGTCTTCCAAGGTTTGGATCGTTCTTTCGCTCTGTCCGTCAGTTTGGGGGTGATAGGCTGTACTCATGTCCAATCTTGTTCCCATGGATTTTTGCAATGATTGCCAGAACCTAGACGTGAATCTGCTGTCTCTATCCGAGATGATAGACATTGGCACTCCATGGAGTCGTACGATCTCCCGGATGTAGATTCTCGATAGCTTTTCCATTTTATCAGTTTCCTTGATCGGTAGGAAATGAGCGGACTTGGTTAATCTATCGACGATTACCCAAATAGTATCCTGGCCACCCTGAGCTTTGGGCAGTTTCGTTATGAAGTCCATGGAAATCTGCTCCCATTTCCACTCAGGTATTTCAGGTTGTTGGAGTAGTCCTGAGGGTTTCTGGTGTTCTATTTTGATCTTGGCGCAAGTCAAACACTTGCTCACATATGTAGCGACCTCTGCTTTCATGTTTGGCCACCATTAGAGTTGTTTGAGATCTTGATACATCTTGTCTGACCCGGGGTGTACGGAGTATGGAGTCTTGTGTGCCTCGTTCATAACTACCTCTCTAAATCCACCAAACTTGGGCGTCCATATTCGGTTCATGAGGTAGTGTGCTCCATCACTCTTGATTTCTAAATGCTTGTCCATTCCTCTAAGGGTTTCACTTGTCACGTTTTCGGGTTTTAGGGCCTCTATCTGAGCTTCCTTGACCTGTGTCAATAGGTGCGAATGGATTGACATGGCTAATGACTTCACTCTTCGGCCAGAGTACTCCTTACGGCTAAGGGCATCTGCCACGACATTAGCCTTTCCTGGGTGATAGCGAATCTCACATTCGTAGTCGTTGAGTAATTCGACCCAACGTCGTTGCCTCATGTTCAACTCCTTCTGGTTGAAGATGTGTTGTAGGCTCTTGTGGTCTATAAAAATAGTGCATTTGGTACCATATAGGTAGTGTCTCCAGATTTTAAGAGCGAAGACCACCGCCCCAAGCTCTAAATCATGAGTGGTGTAATTGACCTCATGCGTTTTTAGTTGTCGTGAGGCATATGCAATAACCTTTCCCCTCTGCATTAGTATACAGCCCAGCCCTTGCTTCGAAGCGTCGCAATATACTACAAAATCTTCGGTCCCTTCTGGGAGAGAAAGGATGGGCGCACTGCAAAGGGCCTGTTTCAAAGTCTGAAATGCAGAATCTTGCTTTTCTCCCCAATTGTAGGTCACACCTTTCTGGGTTAAGGCGGTAAGAGGCTTTGCGATGCTGGAGAAATTCTGGATGAACCGTCAATAATAACCAGCCAGGCCTAGGAATTGGCGAATTTCTGTTGGTGTAGTTGGCGCCGACCAGTTTTTGATAGCCTTAATTTTTGATGGATCCACGTGGATCCCTTCCTTGCTGACCACGTGACCGAGAAAGTCCACCTTTCTAATCCAAAATTCACATTTTGAGAATTTTGCATACAGTCTCTCGGTCCGTAATGTCTCTAGCACTTGCCTCAGATGTTGACCATGCTCTTCTTTATTCTTTGAATAAATGAGTATGTCGTCTATGAATACTATCACGAATTTATCCAAGAATGGACGACATACCCGATTCATTAGATCCATGAATACGGCCGGGGCATTGGTTAGCCCGAACGGCATCACTACGAATTCGTAATGTCCGTATCGTGTTCGGAAAGCCGTCTTGGAGATATCACTCTCCAGGACTCGCAGCTGGTGATATCCCGACCTCAGATCGATCTTGGAGAAGTAGTTGGCTCCTTGGAGTTGGTCGAACAAGTCATCGATTCGGGGTAGGGGTATCGGTTCTTGATGGTAAGTTTGTTGAGTTCTCGGTAGTCGATGCACATTCTGAATGATCCATCCTTCTTTTTCACGAACAGTACAGGGGCTCCCCATGGTGAGAAGCTCGGTCTGATGAATCCTTTTCCCAGTAGTTCATTCAGTTGGCTGGATAGCTCTTGCATTTCTGCCGGGGCTAATCGATAGGGTGCTTTGGCTACTGGGGTAGCCCCGGGAACCAGATCGATTCGGAACTCCACTTGCCTCGCAGGTGGTATTCCTGGAAGGTCCTCGGGAAAAACATCAGGAAAATCGCGTACGTCGGGCACACTCTTGATATCCTGGACTTTGCGTTTTACATCCACAACATGTGCCAAGAACGCGTGACACTCCTTGCGTAGGCATTTCTGAGCTTGGATACTTGAGATGATACGAAGAGTGGTACTTGGTTTGTCGCCCAAGATAACGAAAGTTTCGCCGGTTGGCAGATTAAGGCGAACGGCCTTATCGTAACATAGAATGTCCGCATGATGAGAACTCAGCCAATCCATGCCAATGATGACATCAAAACTCTTAATCGAGACTGGCATGAGGTTGATTGAGAATGGATGATCATTTAAAGTTAGGGTGCAATTTAGGTATATCTCCTTAGTGCCTTCGGTTTTCCCGTTGGCCATTTCTACTATGAATGGTTCACTCAATGACTGTGGTATTGATTTCAGCAGGCCTTTAAAGCCGTGACTCACAAAACTCATTTCCGCGCCACTATCAAACAAAATGCATGCATACGAGTTATCGAGAAGGAACGTACCCGTAACAACTGTAGGGTCCGCAATGGCTTCATCCTGTCCCATCACGAAAACTCGGCCCCTTCCACCGGTATTCCGGTTGTTTACCCTTGGGCAGTACTTGCGGTAGTGCCCTGTGTCTCCGCACTCGAAGCAGGCGCGGTTTACCCCGGTATTAGTGGTGGGAACGGATGGTTGGATTGGCCCTTTACAATAGCGGGCTGTATGTCCCTTTTTATTACAGTTGGTGCATTGAAGATTGGAGCAAGGACCGTGGTGGTGGAAACTGCATCGGTTGCATTTAGGAAGTTTCCCAATGTATGAGCTTGTGGGGGAAGGGTTCGTAGGTACAGTAATAGCGTGTGTCGCTATCACTTGTTGTTTCCTGGGGTTTTCCTGGAGAGTTTGTCCCCTCCTTTTGTTCCAAGCCTTACTCTGGCCCTGAGTTTCCCTAGGTGGATATGCAGTTGTCGAAATGATACTGGGTTTTACTCCGTGGTCGATGAGTCGCTGGGCCAGGCGCTTAACACTGTTGTAGGTAGCAGGGCCGGAAGCTAGGACATGCCCTTGAATCTGGGGTGACAACCCCCAAATGTACCTTTCAACCTTCTTTGATTCTGGGTTGACCATGGTAGGGCACAGTGCAGCGAGGTCGTTGAACCTAGTGGTGTAGGTGATTAGGTCAGACCCAGCCATTTTCAGATTCCAGAGCTCCTGCTCAAGCTTTTGTACTTCGCCCCTTGGGCAGTATTCCTCCAGTAGTAGAACCTTTAGGTCGTCCCAACTCATGGCGTTGGCGACAGTGAGCGTCACTGAATTCACATGGCTTTTCCACCAAGTGAGGGCTCGATCTACAAAGGTGCAGGCAGCGAACTTGACTTTGCTTGGTTCTAGGCATGAGCAGATCTCGAAGACCGTTTCGGTCTTTTCGAACCATTGCATTAGTGCAATGACTCCTCCTGTTCCATTAAAAGTTTTTGGTTTAGCGTTAGAGAACTCCTTGTAGGTACATTCTCTTCCTTGGCCATGACCAGTGCCATGATTTGGATGATTCGTGCTGCTTCCCGCCCCTCCATTCCCTTGGGAGTTTATTTGCGAGAGGGCTGCGGTTACCGCTGCTGTGATAGCAGCCTGAACCATGGCCGGATCATAAGCTGGTGGTGGAGGTGGTGGTGGTGCCGTGCCCGGCCTGGGCCTTAAGTTTGGACGAGGAGGCATCTTGCTGCCAAAAGAGAAAATATGGAAGAAATTATAAGTTTTGGCAGTTCAAAGTTGAATGATCTTGAATGAACTTCTAATAGTTCTAGGAAGTTGAGTTTAATTGACACAATATTTTAAGCTTGAAAGTAAAGTTTGAATAGATGCACCAATGAATCGAACTATTTGCGCATGATTAACAACGGTAAGAAAAGCGGTATACCCTTATATATATTAAACATATAGTTGTGTTACAGCGGGGTCTAGACAAAATTCCTTGGCCTCTCTAAAGGCCTCCGGTTACGGAAAATTTTAAAGAAAGTAATACTTTTATCCGAAGTCCTAGTTTATAACAAAATTTGAGAGTTGGGCAAGTACTACTTGCGGTGCGCCTTGCGTTTAGAGCTCGACTCTGTGTCGGACTGCTTCGACTCCATGAGGCGTCTGTCAAACGCAGCCTGTTGTTCTCTTAATTCTGCGAAGGCCGGGTTTGCTTGTGCTTGAAACGCTTCGGCGCGAATGTGGATGTCGTTCTGCATCAACTCTAGGCGGTTGATATCGGCCGTGTGAATTTGCACATCCACATTGATCTCTCGGATTCGGTTGGCTTGCACTCCAGATTGATAGCACTGGTTGGCGAGTTTGCCAACCATGACCGGAAGTGCGCGATCGGCTGATCCCCCGCCTCTCACGTCATAGAAGTCTCGGCACATGCCGTAAGGAGGGCGTAAGCTTTGTTGTTGGCTCCAATGATGGAGGTGACTTCCCCACATTGGAGTGGGTCCTTGGAAATTTCTTACGTGGACAGGAGGTTGTAGGACTGGTGGATTTATAATTTCTGGCTCCGAATCCGTACCAGAGTCGTTCCCTGCCTCCACATTTATAGGCTCTTCGTCTTCTTAAGAATCTGCTTCGATCCATCCACCATTACCTTGGTTGGGGTAGTAGGGGTCATTGGGGTGATGGAATCCCGCCATTTAGGCTGTACGAGAATAGGGTTAAAAGTTTACTATAAGTTAGAGCATATGAAACTTACTCTCGAGTTTAATGGTTGACGGCACTCGAATACACCCTCAATATTCTTTAGTGATATGCTTTTGGAAATTTTAAAATTTGTTGTCCATTACAGGCACTCCTTGGCATATGTTTAGTCGGCTCTTGGACAAATATAGTTGATCAGGCTATATCCTTCCCAGTTCCGATTACATGTCCCAAGGCATACCTGCACTGCACAACTGATATATAATACTTCAACGTTGTTTTAATTATGATACTGACCATGTTGTTGATGTGCAATGAATGCATGCCTACTTTACAAAAACTAAATAAAAATTTTATTTTTAAAAGTACGAATCTTACTCAGAGTGTTTTTACCCAGTTGAGTTTATAGTTGTATAACAAAAAGAAATGGTTTTGATATACTTAATTCCCTATAAACAATGCTCTGATACCAATCTGTCACACCCCCAAACCAGAACGGCGGAAACGTTCGGGGGCGGAGGATGTCATGTTCAATATCATAACAGTTCAGAGAAAGGAAAGTACACACCACCATATATAATAAGTTTGCAAGATGTTTACATAGTTGTTTTCATTACATGTTCAAAATAAAGGTACATAAACATCATTCAAAATGAAATAATTAACGCCAGCGCGTTAATCCCAAAAGTTGATTCCCAACCTGCTTAGCGATTTCCTGAGAATACAAGTTATTTCAAAGAAAAAGTGTCAACAATTAAGTTGGTGAGTCCATAAGTAGTTTAGAAAAATTGGATGCCATTCCAAAATGGGTGTATGTTTTCCAGTAAACGTAGCGTTTTTAAATGTAAAGAGTTGTGATTTGTGGTGTTGAAAATGAATGCATTAGCTCCAGAAAATCCCATGTTTTCCTTAATAGTTGAAATACGATTTGTTGTGTTTTCCAAGAAAAACCCTTATTCTCTTATAAAAGTATTAGATGTATATAGTTGTTCATGTTATAAGTTGTAAATGATTGCACCGGGAAAATCCCTTATTTTCCTATTAGTAGTTTGGTTTGTATGCAGGAAAAACCTTTATTTTCCTCACACACAAGGCCAGTCTCTAAGACCGAAAATTGCAAGAAATCGACGTTCCTCGTAAGTGTGTCATAGTTTTATATATAATAAAACTACGTGAAGACCGAACCGGTTGGATGAAGAATAGTTTTAATAACTACTCGCTCATCAAAACTGAATATCATAATAATTGTATATCCGATGAGTTTCTATAACCATACTAAACATAATATGCCTGTAACGACGTTCTTCAGGCGTCGCAGTTTATGACAACTGTCACCCCAAAAGACGGACTGTAGCTAACAGTCAGGGTGCGGGATCATGACTTCCCGTATAGATCTATACACATTTGACACGTTCTCGTCGCGGGAGATTCTGGTTATAGACAGGACTTACTGCAGTACTTTTCTAATAAAGAAAAGTAACGTTTGAAGATGTATGCGTCTCATGGATTCTCAATTAAGTCTATATTAAAGTGATAGTTTTGTATGCAAAGTTTATCCTTTTTCAAAATGTTTGATAAAGCAAAATCATAAGTTTTTAGAATGTATAAAACGATTTAACAATGAAAGATCATTATATGTTTCGTATAAATCTAATGCACACAAAGTATGACAAGAGTTTTCCATAATAGTAATGAGTTCCAAGTGGTTTATTTGATAACACAAGTAAAGTGAAACTTTATAAAATGCACGATAATGACCATATGTTTACTTGTATCCCCCCCCTAAAAGAGTGTAAAAGTATTTAAAAATGTATTTAAAGTGTGTTAGAAAGGGGTATGAACTCACTTGACAGCTTGAAGATAGCGTGATGGAAAGACGGCAGAGTTTCGTCTCGGGAAATGGATTTTCCTCGGAAATCTCGGGATTCCTCGGGAGAAAATCGACCTTCGGGTCTTGCACGAAATGACCAGGGCTTCGGGGTAGTACGAGCACGGAAAACGAGGAGAAACGCAAGTAAAATGAGAGAGAATGAGCCCTTTTTCCGGAAGCCCTCGCATCCCTTTTATAGGGAGGCTTGTCTGCCTCCGTACGCGGGGCGTACGCTAGTACGCAGTGCGTACGCGTACGTCACGCATGACCGAGGCCTCGACTGCCTCGGCTTCGGATGGGACGGGTCCCTGGGTTCGCAGGTCGGATGGGACGGGTCGCTGGCACGCGGGTCGGATGGGACAGCGGGTTGGGTTCTCCGGATCGCGCGATGTGGACGATCCGAGGCCGTGGCCTCTCAGTACGCGGGGCGTACTAGGGTACGCGGCGCGTACTACTGCCTTAGGCTGACTCCTCTTCGGATAATACCGAATTTTGAATAAAAATTATATATAAATTAATTATCAAACTTCAAAAATTCATATCTCCCTCATACGAACTCCGTTTTTAGCGTTCTTTATATCCCCGCGAAGGTGAGACTACGATCTACAACTTTCATTTAGATTCCGTTGGCAAATTCCGAAATTATTTTTATTATTTATTTATTAAAGTGACGTGTTTAAGGAATTTCTTTAAAAATTCATAACTTATTCATATGATGTCCGATTTGAGCGTTCTTTTTATGCATGTTTGTAGTTTAACGATACCTATCACTTTCATTTAGACACCTAAGGTCAGAAAATGTTTTATTAAAACTTTGCGTTTTTACGTAACTTTGTATTTACTGGTTTTTGTTGGAAAACTTATAATGAGCATAACTTCTTCGTTATAACTCGGATTTTTGTGTTATTTATATGTTTGGAAACCTTAAGATGATAACTACCACATAGTGTACCCCAAATAGAGTTTTTGAATACTTCATTTTCTATTTCTTTTCTCAAGGAGGTTACATGACTCGATCTTTACTGACATGAAATAACGGGTTGTTACACATTAGGGTTTAACCCTAGATGTGTCAACACTATATAAGTAACATGTTCTCCACCTAAAATTGGCTACACTAAGAAACAAGAGGGCTTGGCCGATTTTTGAGAAGTGTGTGTTCTCTCATAAGTTCTTCCAAGAGCATTTGGTGTTGTGTGAAGCATTTGAGGCATCACACTTGGGGTGCTAGGCTCACAAGGTTTCAAGGAACACAAACAACAACAAGGTAAGTTATTCTATCTATACTTTAAGTTAAAATTGTTCCCCATGTATGCTAGATAGGAATATAACCTTGGAATTCAACTTTGCATGTAATTACACAAACATAGATCCAAGGTTATTAGGGTTGCATGTACACTTAGGAAGTGTTAGAATGCTCAAAACCCATCACTAAAAAGTGAAGGAGTGTCTAATAAGTATGAATGTTTAACTATGCAGAAGTGTAACGAAACCTTAATGAAAACTTTAGAAAACCTTTAAGAAATCACAACTTGGTATAAGTTTGAAAACACTTTGAAATTCCTTGGAAACCTTTCATAAACAAGTTTTAATAAAACTTTGATAAGACAATATAAGTAAGAGATTTGAACCAGAGAAAAACATTTTAGAAAAACCTTTTATAGTATCATTCTCGGTAAAATAGTGAACAGTGTGGTAAATCCGTGTGCATGCGGGTTATCAATCACATATGATTGATATGATAACTGGCATGTTTAACTTGTATTCCCCCCTATAAAACATGTAAAAACATATAAAAGGTTCATTCAGGGGTATGAACTCACCAGGTGTAAGTGCATCCGACGAAGGCGCCGGTTGGGTGTCCGGTGTCAAGTAAGGACTTGGACACACTTAGAGACCTAATTAACATATGATAACATATGTTCACATACAATTAGTAAATTTAAGACTAATTAAACAAGTATACGCACTCTAAGGAGCAGAAAAACACTTTGGTTAAGTGTTTGGGATGTCCCGGGTAACATTTAAGGGCTCAAATGTCTTAGGAATGGAGTTTACTCTTCAAGAGTAAACTCACCTTATGGTGTTTACGGCCCAGGGACATCTCCCCATGAGTTTACAGCCGTAAACTCATGGTGAGGGGTTCTAGGATCTTTTGAGGGCTCTATCTTGTTCGTGGAATTTTGATAGGTCCAAATCCGGAAGGTATGAATGGGTTTAGGGCTTTTAAAGGGACCATAGGGGAGTTTACGGCCCATGAACCATCCCTATGGGAGTTCACGGCCGTGAACTCCTACACCTTGATTATATTGAAGTTTTGAGTCCTTATTCTAACCCTAGTAATTTATAATAAGGTATGAGGCCATTCGGGAGGATTAAAACCATCATTTGCCTTGATTTAGAGGTGTTTACGGCCTTGGCATATGTCTAGCCATAAACTCCTTTTAATCCTTCAATTTCTTGTGTTTGAATGCTCTAAACCTGAAATAGGAATCCCCTAATTTATGTATTAAGCCTAAGGGTGGTTTGGGAGTGTGTTTTGGGGCATTTTTGCAAGGTTTAGAGGTGTTTACGGCCTAAGCATGTGCTTGGGCTGTAAACTCTCTTTTATGCCCTAAAATCGTATGTTTTGATGATTAAACACTCCTAGAGAAATTCCTTAATTGGTTCCTAGGCTCAATGGGACAAGTTCGGGTCATTTTGGCCACATTTAAGGTGTTTACGGCCTAAGGAGGATCTTAGGCCATAAACTCCTCTTTCATAGCTTCTAAGTTTGATTTTTGGGGTATAATCACAAGCCAAGATGTTTGGAACAAGCTAGGGTAAGTGGACTTACGATTTTAGAAGCGTTTGGTTGCGGATTCGAGTCGAAAACGAAATTTATGCGAGAGAGTATAGAGAGAAGGTGATATGGGAGTGGGAAAAGAGTGGAATGGAGTCCACTCCCCCCTTATATAAGGGTTCAAGTTAGGGCTCAGTGGAATTCTACCCGATACTGCCGTTATACGGGGCTTTTGGTCGCACCCGATTTAGTGGTCGTAATAGATTTTAACCTTTTTTTTTCCAAAATTAATCTGGAAAAGTAATTTGAGTGTTTTCTTTTACTTTATTAAGACTATCACGACATAAAACATAAATCAATAAAACATTTATTTATTTGACGACCTCTTATTAACGGAACTTTTATACAATGAAATATTCCGTTAACGGTAACGGGGTAATGTAACGGAATAACTTTGGGTTGTCACAGATAGAGATTGTAAAATTGTATTCTCAAATTTGATTATGGTTACAGTATCGCTTTCCATAATTCGAATTGTGAGATTTGGCAATTAGTCTGAATTGTTTAAGACACACATATGAGCTATCTTGGATAAAGGTGTATGAGATTAAGAATCTTAGATAAAAGATTATCAAAGCATTAAGTATTAGAAAGATGAACTTAAGAAATTCAATAGGTATTGTTTTTCTGGAAGTTCAGTTGTTTTCTAAATACATGTCAAAGCTAGTAGGAGCATAAGTGTTGTGATTATTTGATAATAATCATCATGATAGTGGGAGTATAAATGTTATGATTGTATGATTATTAAGGCAAGTATTGCAAGCTAGCAATATTAATTATAGAAAACAAGAGTCATACCTCGCAAAGTTGTAAGGGTTGAATAGTTGTTTTTTCTATAATTAAGAGAGAAAATATTATGCTTCGTTTTAAATCTAAAGGTTTAGGTTGTGGAATGTTAATAATTTTAGTCAAGTATACATGGTGTGTTCTTAAATTTCGATTATGATTACAACATTCCTCTTTATATTTCGAATTGTGAGAACATAGTACATAAAATATTATGGCAGAAGATTGATAAAGTATCAAATCTATAATATTTGACCATTCTAAACTTTTTCCAAATGTCTAACGCATTTAGAGGGAAAAAAGACTAGAATTGGTTTTGACTAAGATAATTAAACAACTATCAAAGGACGATCCAAAGCTTGCTGAGGATTGGTCGCTTGTGAGTAGTTGGAAGTACGATATTGGATGGAGTATATCGACATTATTATGAACAGATAAGATTCTATTAAGAATGAGTTGTGATATGGTAAGTATGGAAAGGTTTCCATATTGGGAGTTAGATATTGAGAATCTATGTCTAGATTAGAAACTTTATGCAAAAGGATGTTCAAAGAAATATACTTTGAGTGAGAGACATCACATCTATGGAATTGTCTTGTAACAATTACCGATAGAGAGCTTTGTAATTCATTGACAATAAGCATTGTGACCTTAGTGCAGTGACATTACGAAAGGATCATTGCATAAAATGATAGAATCTAACATATTCTATAAGTGGAAAGACTTTGATATTCTTTTACTTGTAGAAAGGATTGGGAGTTGTGAAATGAGTATGATTGGTAATTTGTTCATTTGATCTATTTCACAAAGTAAGAACCATAGGTAAGCATTGTGTGCATGCTAAGAGCATGGGACAAGTGTAATAATTCAAGTAAGAAGTTGATTACCCGAAACGACAAATAATGAGTAATCAATATGGTGATAAATAAAAGGTGTTTTATTTATACTCAAAGGTTGAGGCCATATGGGATAAGTATTATTATTGTGTTTCATTTGCATGTTTTGAATTCCTGAATAATTTAATTGGTTTAGAACAGTCAAATTATTCAAACAGGCCACAGTCGTTCATATGTTGGAAGTAGATATGGATTAAACCCACGCTCACTTGGATCACTTCATGGATTTTATCACGAGTAATTGGTGAGATGATATTATCTTATATTCTTGAAACCAAGACGTGTGAGTTGTATCTTGCGAGTTGGTTGCACATTGATAATATGTAAACGCACCAGTAAGTTGGTGTTATAAAACATATTGTTGTGTGTGATTCAGTGAGTGAGTGCAAGCAAGCATTGAGTCAAAGTTTATCCGCTCCTTTTATCCAAAGTAGGATAAAAGCGATATCTGTGGGCCCCTCGATGATTTAGTGATGGCACCTAAGCGCTTGGCCAAGCCAGGACTAAATTGATGTGTTCAATTGTAGTCTGTTGTCAGTCGTAATAAATATGAATTCGGGAAATAGCACATAGACAGAGAGAATGATTTAGATCCATGTCTCAGTCTATAGGATATCTAGAATGGTGGAATATATGATCCCTTATCTAAAGGACACGCGTATCTGATAAGATCAGACTTGACAACGGCTTTAGAAAGCTACGATTGCAGATCAGGATCTGAAGTCATACGCGGAATAGTTATTAGACTTCTCCAAGTGGGAGACTGTTGGATTAGTGTCTACGTCCATAACTATATTGGTATGTACTTGACCCGATTGTGCATGGTCCTTTTGGGTTGCCTTCACCAAAGCAACTTGATAGGATGAATTATGGAGAGAAAGGATTAAATATGATTTATTAATATATTATGAGAATAATATATTAAAGGAGAAATCATATTGTTTAATTAATATTAGTCAAGAATTAATAAGAATTAAGTTTGTGGCTAAAAGAGATTAATTAAACTTAAGGGACTGGAATTGTAATGATAAGATAATTGCAATTGGGCTATGGAGTACCTTATATTATAAGGTTGGACGAATTCTATGGGAAGATCCATTAGAAATTGTCCAAGACTAGTTAAGGAAGGAGTCCATGGGTTGCTTAGGGCTTAAGCATCCAAATTAGGGTTTCCTTGTTAGATAACCCTAATAGCCTCACTATTTAAAGAACCCTTATGCCTCAAAAATGGGGTGAACTAATTGGTTAGGGTTTCCACACATTTTGAGCAGCCTCCTTCTGTTCTCCTCTTCATCCTCTTGCTCTTGGTGTTTGTGAATCATTAGAGGAGTGACATTTGTGACTCTAAGCTTTCTAAAGTCATTACAAGGAGGAATTTTTATTGTTATTGCTACATAACAATCAAGGTAATATCTTAAACCCATTATTATGTTAATATTGATTATCATATGCTAGAATTAGGGTTTATAGTCTTGGATGAATTGCATGTACAATAGAGAAACCTAGATCCAAGCATTAGGGTTTGTATGAGCACATAGGATGTTCTTATGACCAAAACCCAACAAAAGGTGTTCACGGCCCAAGATCCTCTTGGACCGTGAACACTAAAAATGAGGCCAAAAGTTTGCCCTATGTCCCTATAGACCTTAGAACCAAACATAGAAACTACCCTTGACATGTTTAGACCTTAGGAGCATAAAGAAAACACCCAAAATTCACAAAGAACATCGTGTTTACGGCCCAAGAATCTTCTTGGACCGTAACCTCTAAAAAGGGTGCTAAAGTGTCCCTATTCTCTTGTCAATCCTTGGAAACGAACCTAGAACCTTCCTTTAATGTGTTTAGCACATGAAAAACACCAAAATACCCCATGAATATGTGTTTATGGTTTGGGAAACCTCCCAAAACCGTAAACACCTCAAATGCATGTTTTGATGCCCGAAACTCTTTCCTTAAGCCTAGAAACTAGCCTAGACCTTTACCTTGAAGAGTTTAAGACTTGAAAACATCAGTTGACCATAAACCATTTGGGTTTACTACCGTAAACCCAAAGACAAATGGTCCAAAAACCGTAAACCCCATAAAGGGGTGATATGTTGCGCTAATCACTTCCTAAGGCTTAGACTTGAAGTTAGGATGCTTCAAAATGACTTCTAGGACTTCAAATCACAAGAGCAAAGTAGCATGAGTTTATGGCCGTAAACTCATGGGTTTACAACCATAAACTAAATTGGAGTTGGTCTCAAAACCGTAAACACCATTAAGTGCCTTTTCACCTCCTTTTATTGAATCACATGTGATTCCAACACTTAACCAAGGTGTTTCCTAGTCCCGGAAGGTGTTTCCTGTCATATAGTTGTTTATAAACACTATATTCATGTCAATATGTGTCCTTATATGTCATTTAGGACTTGTTGTGTCTCGGGACTTCATTCGTGGAACTTCTCATTTGTACGCGCATACCCGTTTGAATCACCCACATCAGGTGAGTTCATACCCCGTAATGAATCTTTTAACTATTTTAACTCTTTTAAGAGGGGGGGGGGATACAGGTTGAACACAATGGTAATTGTGTAAATGTTTCTTGTTAAACATCTTTTAAAATGTTACTTATGTCATTTATAAGTTGTGAAAACATTTCAAAACTCTTTTAAAGGTTATGTTACTTTATAGTTATACAAAACTCTGTTTTTAAAGTACAAGCATAACTTAGTAGAGAAACGAGTCTTTTCAGTAACAGTCCAAGTAGAGCATTAGTAAACTATTATAGGTATAGTTTAGGAGAATGCTATTCATTACTTCTAGTATAATGAAGCACACAAAAAAACAATACCATAACAGAACAAACAGTGAATAGAATCAAACATTACTAGAACCGAACATAACAAACAAGTTAAGTTGCTACAACATGAGGACACACAAACAGGATCTAATTATACCAATGAATCACTAACACATTAGTGATAGTTATATTGGGTATACATGATCATATAACTTTAACGTGAATTACGCGTCTTGTAAGAAATTGTTGGGGCTGCGTTTGGTTCCCTTAATCTCTTTACATTGAGAGCGTTTAGTAGGGGTTCTAGCTTTCATATTATGACCGTAATAAAAAAAATATGTTTTTTGGTTATTAGTACATCCGCATGTCATTATAAATGACATCTGTGTACTTACTTTTCCCATTACTTTCATAAAGTGTCAGTATCACTTGCAAGTTGATCTATTTTCTAGTCAAGATAGTTATAAACTAGGGATAATATACTTTTACATTTGACAAAGGAACAGTCGGGTTTAACACAGAACAAAAGATGCCTTAGTAGAAGGCTACAATTAAAGGTTAGGATCATAATGCTAGCTTTATGATTCCTTAATGTATACACTATAGGATACATATATACTAATAGATTCAGAAAGCTAATAGGATGTGTGATCTTCGCTTCATTTCCTGTTCTCGTTGGATTGTGGGCTTGGAATGAGGTCACCCAATCTATTATCTACCCGAATCAATATATATCTATGCTTAGTATCCATTAAATCATCATAAGGGTACCAGGTATGGATCAAGTTACAAGACACAGAGTCAACGCACAGTTCTTCTAGTACAAAACTTACTTTTCAAAGTCAGTACTTTTGGTATACAAAACTAGAGATTTCCCAGATAAGGGCTTTATCCATTTTATTAAGCCAGTACAGTTTTAGAGACTTTAGGTGAGTAACTCTATAACACCTTAGTTTATACACCATGTTTATATATAAAACTGATATCCAATAGTTAGTTAAATGTGTGTTTTTCCGCCTTACTACTTGTTCCCGTTGGATTGTGGGCTTAGGGTAGATTCACCCAATTAACTTTCTACCCGAGATCAGATTATGTATAGCGATATAAACAAAGCTGTTATAAAAGTAGTCACCATAGTCATTATTTTACTATAAGGAATATAGGTTTTCTTAAAGAACTTTTCATTAGATATAAAGGAACCATTACAAATAACTCCATGAGTAACAAGTGAATACACCAGGGTTATATATGACAATGATCCAACAACCAATGAAATGTGTTTTATCCGCCTTTCTGTTCCCCGTTGGGTTGTGAGCTTGGGGCAGATGCGCACAATCGATTTTTTGTTTACTCTGAGTATATATAACTTGTACCCACTTAGTACCCATAGAAAGGCTTGTAGTGTCATTTTACTTAACTTTCATTCAAGTAGGAAATATAGGATTTTCTAGAGGAACAAGCGAGCTTTTCAAAATAGAACTTACAGCTTACACCACTTGTACATTTTACAGCTTACTCACATCACTAAAATCTTATGAACTCACCAGCTTAATTGCTGATCAACCCTTTCAAATAACTTGTATTCTCAGGAGACTATTAGACAAGTGCTCGTGCTAGGGATTCAGAAGATCAAGCATTATAGCTTCAAGTCTTGTTTTGTTATTTGTTATGACTTTTATGTTTTGTGAACATACACATTGTAAACACTTTCTTTCTAAATGAAATGGTTGTTCATTACTTGCTTACCATATACATATCTCGTGATACTAAACATGACGTCCTCCGCCCCTGAACGTTACTGCCGTTCCGGTTTTGGGGTGTGACAGATTGGTATTAGAGCATTATTTATAATGAACTAAGTAATTCAACCGATAAAAGATATACAACTATAAATACAATGGGGCTTAAGTGCTCTGGATAATGGTAGATTTTAGATTATCACTACAAGTTATAAAAATATACCTATGTCACACCCCCGAACCAGACGGCGGAAACGTCCGAGGGCTATTGTGACTCAATTGAATACCATCACAGTGAATATACATGAAATGTAACATCATTCATCACCAAGCATTGAAATAATACAACTGGTAGCGTTTACATTAGTACATTGTTCCATAACATTACATTCCCCAAAAGTAAATTGTTCGATACTAGCTAAACATACATTACTGAGTACATTTTTCCCTTCGGTTTACCTGTTACCTGAGAATACAAGCATTTTGAAAAACGTCAACATATGAAATGTTGGTGAGTTCATAAGTAATGTTTGAAATAAAACGTTTTGTATTGTTTTGAAAACCACCAGAAAATCCGATATTTTCTGAAAAGAGTATCGTATAAAAAGTGTGAAGATCCGTAAGTATGCTTGTTTGTTTCTATAAATGATTTTTTTTTTGTTAGACTTGGTATGCATCTCGCAGGTGTATGTATTGAAAACCCTAGGAAAAACCCGATGTTTTCCTAATACTTTGAATTTTGCGTTATATATTTTGTTATACTGTTACGACGTGTGTATTCGATAATTCCAGGTGTCATTGGATCAATTATGGCTTGTGAATCGTTATAAACACGCATTACTGAAAACGACTAGTTTACAACTATACAAACGATCCCTTAGGCATCGTCCGTATCATTCACTTAATCCAACCACCCCGACTTCTCATAGCCCCACAACCAAGGAGAAGAGAGGGTACGAAACCCTCGATATTTTCATAGGTTGTTCAAGGCTATCGTGAATGCGAAGGGCCCTTGGCGTGACTCGCATTGGTGAATTCTCGACTTTGCTGGCAGTACCAAAGGACCCTTGGGGCCCAACAGCACAAAAGCCATTGAAAGTCCTTTTACACGAATTTAGGTCATATAAGACCCAACGACATGTAAGCAAGTTACCTTTGGGCCTAAAGATCATGTCATTCGACTAGCTAGGCCCAACAAGCACGATTTGAAACTTTCGGGCCCCAAGATGGTGTATCGACATCTGGTGAATTCTCACGTGTGCATTGACTTCTGGTGAATTTCCGCGTGTGTATTGAAGTTTCGCCGTGTATTAATTTTTGATTCGTTGTTGATTCGAGACTGAATCAATTTGTTTGATAACGATTTTGGTGTTGAAGGTGTATTATGTTTCATTGGTAGTCGTGGTACTAGTATTTTATCATAACGGATTTATTGGTTACAACATTAGGATTTCTTTTTGCAACCCCTTTCTTTTGGATAATTTACAATTTTAACCCTTTGTATAAAAGAATTTCTATTTTAGTCCTTAAACCATTTTTCTTGACATTTTAGTATCAAAACTTGTTGAAAAGGTATTTTTCAGCTCAAATTTATTTGAAAAACAGTTTTAGTCCCTCAAAATGAAGTTTTCTCGGCTGAACCCACTATTTTCGCAAGTTTTACACTTTTGGCCTAAAATAGAAAATTTTTGCATCTTTGGTCCCTTTTAAACATGAAAAGTATTTTTAACCCTTAAAATGGACTTGGAGCACTAATAGTCCCCTGTTTTACAGAAAAGTATAGTTTCAGCCCCTCTAATTTGAAAATTTCGCAAATTGGGCCTTATTGGGCCGAAATGTTCATTTTTGGCCCATTATGCCTAAAATTTCACATTTTAATCCTTCATGTAATAGCCCGGATCCCTAGGTATCTTCATTTCTTATATTTTGACATTCTGTGAGGGGACTCGGCGAGTTGGTGGTCGAACTCGCCGAGTCGGGTCGCGGTTTTTAGCGGGGGTTCGCGTCCGGACTCGGCGAGTCCAAGGGATGGACTCGACGAGTCCGCGCTGTTTAATGAAACCCTAGTTTCCCGGTCCTAAGCCCTATTTAAAGGACCTTATGGCCCTCATTTGCGGCCACCTTGAACCCTAAGAGCCTCCATACGTCTGTAAGCCCTTGTGAGTGTGTTTGAAGGCCATTTGTTCATCATTTTGTGGGATTTTGCAAGGAAAGGAGGGAGAGGAGCAAGCTTGAAGTGTTGGGGAGCTTAGATCTGTTGCTATTTCATCAAGGGAGTCTTCTTGAGGTAATTTTCAGAGCCAAAATTCGTGTTTTGTGTTGATGTGCCAAATCTAGGGTTTCTTCTTGCATTCCTTGGCTTGAATAAGAAGTATGAGAGGTCCCATGGGGATATGGGACCTAGATCTGAACTCTAGCAGGTCCAGGAGACCCCTTATGACAAGATTTATGTCCATCCTTTTGAGTTAGAAGTTAAACTTGCCATATTAAAGGTTGTTTCTTCAAAATAAGCCTTGTATGCATTGCATGGCAACCAAGACTGAGACTTTACGTGACAAATAAGCTTGGGAAGGCCAGATCTATGTATTTATGGAACGGATCTGACCGCAAAAGCCAGTTTTAGCTGGTGCATGGCATGGACTCGCCGAGTCTGAAGAACAGACTCGACGAGTCGCTTGAAGATTGTCCTTGAGACCATCCTGTGTGTAGACCAGACCGAGTTGTGGGCGACTCAGTGAGTCGCAGAGAGTTGGAAAGGTTTTGACAGGTGGACCGAGTCAGGATGGGACTCGCCGAGTTGACCTTCGACTCGGCGAGTTGAGTCGCGGTGGCCCTATGATTCAGGCCCAGGTGGAACTCGTCGAGTCGGGGGAGTACTCGACGAGTCAAAGGGAAAATTCTTGAGAGTTGGTAAAAACGCGTAGACTCACCGAGTCTGGTCCAAATTGACTAAAGACTGTTGACCAGGTCAACCTGTGTTGACTTGATTTGGATGGTCCACCTTAGTGGTACAAGTAATAATTATAGATTTATAATATCATAGGAGGATTGCAGCTCGAGAGTTCGAGCCCGAGTGATTCTAGGATTCACGATTAGCGACTTAGTGAGGCATACGAGGTGAGTCTTCTCACTATACTGTACCTGGAAGGGTTTTGACTGTGTGACCGGAAGGTCGAATATGATATGAAATATATGCCTTATGTGTGTTAAGTTATTTGCTAGATGTGTCATGTATGATATGTTTGATTTTGGCCGGAAGGCAACATGATATGGGCCGGAAGGCATGGTCATATGGACTGTAAGGGTTGACGTGGGTAGGACCGGAAGGTTTACCCAGTCGGGACGGAAGTCCCCTGAGACACATGGACCAGAAGGTCAAGGCCTGGAAAGGCGTATGTGCGTATGTTGTATTTTGGGAACTCACTAAGCTTTATGCTTACAATTGTTTCTTTATGTGTTTCAGGTACGAGTGAGGACCGTGGGAAGGCGCCAGCGTGACCGTACACACACTCGAGAAACTATTTTGTTATCTTTGTTATGTAATCGGTTGTGACTACATTGTTACTATGGAAATCTAAACTTATTACTCATGTTTTGATGGTTGTAAAAATGAAAATTTTTGGTTGGAAATTTTATAACGTTACAAGTTGGTATCAAAGCCTTGGTTTGAGGGATTCGGGTACACCTTCGGGCGTAACTGGACTCAAACCGGGGATTGGAGAAAATTTTTTAAAAAAAAAGTTTAATTTAATTAATTAAAATTAAAATTTTTGATAAGTGAGATGACCAAAGAAGAAAAAGTGTGTACGGTCAGCCAGCGCCCGAACGGTAAAAATCCCTAAAATACTCTTATTATATGTGTTACGATATATGATATGATATGATACGCATGCTAATAGACTAGGTATACATATTAGGACTAGAGTGGCCTGATTTTGCGATGCCTTAGTCTAGGGAACCTGCTTCTATGAGGTGCTCGAGAGAGAGTGGGTAACTAGAGTATGATAAGAATAGAGTACTCAGGATTCGAGGTTTAGGGAGGAGGACTTGGGGTGAATACCAATGCGGTGTAATTGGTATTATTGGGCCCGTACTACCAAGGACACCGGGTCAGTGGGCAGCCCAAGTAAGAACCCCTGAGTAACGGAGACTGAGTAGGACTGCGTTATCGAGTGCGATTTTGCCCGATAGAGTCTCTGATATTTTTATGTTGTATTTCAGAGACATCATGGTTGGACCACGACACAGACCTGGCACGAGTGGAGTGACTGACGAGGAGCTTCATCAGATGATTCATGAGGAGGTAGCTGCAGCGATATGGGCCGAGATTCCGGAGATGTTTGGGTCTATTAAGACCACGCTGATGGAGACGCTTGATGAGCGGTACGCTGCGTTGTCCGAGGCTGCCGCCGCTGCAGCTACCGCAGTTGTGGCCGCTGCCAGACCACAGGGGGGTGATTCGTTGCTGTTCCGGGAGTTCAGCAACACGAAACCACCAGAGTTTGACGGGACGCAGGATCCGATTGCTGCAATAAGGTGGATTGCTAATATCGAGGGATGCTTCTGTACTTGTTCATGCCCGGAGCATCTGAGGGTGCGGTTCGCCTTGAACCAGCTCCGCCTGGGAGCAAAGGATTGGTGGAAGTTCGTGACGGCGAACTTCACTCTTGCGGAGGTTTCAGCCGTGACTTGGGAGAGATTTACTGCTATGTTCAGAGACGAGTATGTTCCCCCGGTGGAGAAGGAACGGTTGGTTCAGGAGTTATTGACCCTCAAGCAGGGTAACGATTCGGTTACAGTGATCACGCGGAAGTTTCATGAAAGGGCGATGTTCTGCCCCGAGCAGGTGTCCACGGAGCAGGCTCGGATGAGCCGGTATTTGGGAGTGCTGAGGAGAGACATCCGGGAGTTCGTATCGAACTCGTCATATCAGACTTTTGCTGAGCTTCAGGCGAATGCCAGGAAGCGGGAGATCGAGTTGGAGACCCAGGCCAGGGAGGAGGTCGAGTCTCAACGGGTGGATCGGCGGCCGGCTCAGTCGCAGCCGGCAGCCAAGCGGACCAAGTCCGCTGATTGAGATCCGGAGGACTAAAGAGCCGCACTTGTGGGAAGTGCAGCAAGGGTCACGAGGGGGCATGTCGATCGGGTGCTTGCTACAAGTGTGGCAAGGAGGGGCACATTGCGAGGGATTGCCCCAAGGGATTTATGGTTTGCTTCCATTGCAACCAGACTGGCCATCGGAAGGCCGAGTGCCCCCAGCTTCGCCAGGGATCTTCGCCTACTGCCAGGGTTCCTGAGGTTCGGTCAGTGAAGACCGAGGCTCCGAAGGCTCGTGGGAGAGCTTTCCAGTTGACTGCGGAGGAGGTCCGCGCTGCGCCTGATGTAGTGGCCGGTATGTATTCTTTCATGTATTTACATTTATGCTGTGATATTATGCTTATATTACTATCTGCGTAGGTACTTTTCTTGTGAATCATGTGCCTGCTTTGGTATTATTCGACTCGGGTGCGAGTCGATCCTTTGTTTCGTTGGCTTTTAGCCAGCACATCGATATCGATCGGGAGATGATGAGTCGTCCCCTGCGAGTTGCTATAGTGAACGAGAGAGCGGTATACGCCACTGAGGTAATTCAACGATGCGTGCTCGAGATTTTTGGGGTCGAGTTTCCTATAGACTTGGTGCCTATAGCTATGGGGGATGTTTGCATTATCGTGGGCATGGATTGGTTGAGTAAGTTTGGAGCAGTCATTGACTGCGAGAGACAGCTGGTGATGATTCGAGACCCTAGTGGGGGATTGCTCAGGGTTTATGGTGAAGGGACCCGGTGTGGGTCGGTGTTTTGTTCAGCGGCCAGGGCAACCCAGAGTTTGCAGCAGGGCTGTGATGGATTCATAGCCTATGTGATGGATACTCGTGTGACCGCGGAGAGGCCCAATTCGATTGATGACGTTCCGGTTGTATGCGAGTTTGCGGATGTGTTCCCCGAGGAGTTACCAGGTGTGCCTCCGGAGAGGCAAGTGGAGTTTCGTATCGATTTGGTTCCGGGAACGGTGCCCATCGCCAAGGCACCTTACCGTCTCACTCCACCGGAAATGCAGGAATTATCCTCGCAGCTTCAGGAGCTGTTGGGGAAGGGATTCATTTGACCGAGTAGTTCGCCTTGGGGAGCGCCGATTTTGTTCGTCAAGAAGAAGGATGGTTCACATCGGATGTGTATCGATTATCGGGAATTGAACAAGTTGACAATTAAGAACCGATACTCGTTACCTAGGATCGACGACCTATTCGATCAGTTGCAGGGGGCATCTTGGTTTTCCAAGATTGACTTGAGGTCGGGATATCATCAGATGAGGGTTCGCGAGGAGGATATCCAAAAGACTTCCTTCAGGACTCGTTATGGACATTATGAGTTTGTGGTGATGCCTTTTGGGCTCACCAATGCCCCGGCCGCATTCATGGATCTCATGAATCGGGTGTGCCGACCAATGCTGGATCGGTCGGTGATCGTATTCATCGATGATATTTTGGTGTATTCGAGGACTAGGGACCAGTATGAGGAACATTTGCGGGAGATTCTTCGGGTTTTGAGATCGGAAAGACTGTATGCCAAGTTCTCCAAGTGTGATTTCTGGTTACGAGAGGTCCAGTTCCTCGGACATCTTGTGAACCAGAAGGGGATATTGGTCGACCCGGCCAAGATTGAGGCGGTGTTGAGGTGGGAGGTGCCGAGATCGCCCACCGAGATCAGGAGTTTTCTAGGTTTGGCTGGATATTACCGCAGATTTATCAAGGATTTCTCCAAGATCGCTGTGCCACTTACTAGGATGACCTGGAAGGGTGTTACGTTTTCATGGGGACCGGAGCAGCAGTCTTCATTCGAAACGCTTCGTCAGAAATTGTGCGAGGCTCCAGTGCTTGCACTCCCGGAAGGGATGGAGGATTTTGTGGTATACTGCGATGCCTCTATATCGGGTTTGGGGGCGGTACTTATGCAGAGGGGTCATGTGATAGCATACACTTTGAGACTGTTGAAGCCTCATGAGTCGAGATATCCCACGCACGACCTGGAATTGGGGGCGGTGGTGTTTGCCCTCAAGATCTGGCGACACTATTTGTACGGGGTTCGGTGTACGATTTACACGGACCATAAGAGCTTGAAATACTGGATGGATAAGCCAAATCTGAATATGTGACAGAGGAGGTGGTTGGATGTGGTGAAGGATTACGATTGTGAGATCCTGTACCATCCGGGAAAGGCTAATGTGGTAGCCGATGCATTGAGCCGTAGGGCGGATAGCGCCCCGATCCGAGATATTTGTATGAGGTTGACGGTTTTGACCCTGATTCTGGATATTATCTGAGGGGCTCAGGTGGAGGCTGCGAAGTCGGAGCATCAGAAGAAGGAATGGGTTGTAGGTCAGGTATCAGGATTTGTTACGGATGGTCGAGGGCTTATGACTTTTCAGGGGCAGATTTGGGTGCCGATTGTGGGCGGTGCGCGCACTATTTTGATGGAGGAAGCGCATCGATCGAAATTCTCGATTCATCTTGGTGCTACGAAAATGTATTTGGATCTCAAGAAGGAGTACTGGTGGCCATGTATGAAAAGGGATGTCGCTAGGTTCGTCGAGAGATGCTTGACTTGTCGGCAGGTCAAGGCCGAACACCAGCGACCGCACGGCAAGCTGCAACCGCTAGAGATTCCCGAATGGAAGTGGGAACAAATCTCTATGGATTTCATCACCAAGTTACCGCGAACTACGAGAGGAGTCGATGCGATTTGGGTGATCGTGGATCGGCTGACAAAGAGCGCTCATTTTCTAGCCATTAGCGAGAGCTCTTCTGCGGAGAAGTTGGCTGAGTTATATGTGAGGGAAGTAGTATCTCGGCACGGGGTGCCGATCTCGATTATTTCGGACCGCGACGTGCGTTTCACTTCCAGGTTCTGGAAGAAATTCCATGAAGAGTTGGGTACTAGGTTACATTTCAGTACAACATATCATCCTCAGACAGACGGTCAGAGTGAGCGGACAATTCAGACACTCGAGGACATGCTTCGGGCATGTGTGTTGGACTTCGGAGGGGGCTGGGACACCTATCTACCTTTAGCAGAGTTCTCGTATAACAACAGCCATCATTCGAGCATTGGTATGCCGCCCTTTGAGCTGTTGTATGGGCGGAGGTGTCGCACCCCCATCTGTTGGGGTGAGGTGGGACAACAGGTTATGGGTAGCACGGAGATCGTGCTTCAGACGACCAAGCAAATTCAGATGGTCAGGCAAAGGTTGTTGACCGCTCAGAGCCGGCAGAAGAGTTATGCAGACAGGCAACGGTCCGAGCTTGAGTTCCAAGTGGGTGATCTCGTGCTCCTGAAGGTCTCTCCTTGGAAAGGAGTGATTCGGTTCAGGAAGAGGGGCAAGTTGGGGCCCCGATATATTGGTCCTTTCCATGTGATCGCAAGGGTGGGTCGGGTAGCCTACCGTTTAGACTTGCCAGCAGAGTTGGGACAGATTCACGATACTTTCCATGTGTCGCAACTTCGGAAATGTATAGCCGACGAATCAGCGGTGGTTCCGTTAGGGGATATTCAGGTGGATGCAAGTCTGAATTATGCTGAAGGACCTATAGCCATCAAAGATCGGAAGATCAAGGTTTTGAGAAACAAGGAGGTACCCCTGGTATTGGTTCAGTGGCAGCATCGGAAGGGATCGGAGATGACCTGGGATCCGGAACGGGAGATGCGGGAGCAGCATCCGGAGCTTTTTGCCTAAGCGGGACTTCGAGGGCGAAGTCTTATTCTAGTGGGGGAGATTTGTAACAGCCCGGATCCCCAGGTATCTTCATTTCTTATATTTTGACATTCTGTGAGGGGACTCGGCGAGTTGGTGGTCGAACTTGCCGAGCCGGGTCGTGGTTTTTAGCGGGGGTTCGCGTCCGGACTCGGCGAGTCCAAGGGATGGACTCGACGAGTCCGCGCTGTTTAATGAAACCCTAATTTCCGGGTCCTAAGCCCTATTGAAAGGACCTTATGGCGCTCATTTGCGGCCACCTTGAACCCTAAGAGCCTCCATACGTCTGTAAGCCCTTGTGAGTGTGTTTGAAGGCCATTTGTTCATCATTTTGTGGGATTTTGCAAGGAAAGGAGGGAGAGGAGCAAGCTTGAAGTGTTGGGGAGCTTAGATCTGTTGCTATTTCATCAAGGGAGTCTTCTTGAGGTAATTTGCAGAGCCAAAATTCGTGTTTTGTGATGATGTGCCAAATCTAGGGTTTCTTCTTGCATTCCTTGGCTTGAATAAGAAGTATGAGAGGTCCCATGGGGATATGGGACCTAGATCTGGACTTTAGCAGGTCCAGGAGACCCCTTATGACAAGCTTTATGTCCATCCTTTTGAGTTAGAAGTTAAACTTGCCATATTAAAGGTTGTTTCTTCAAAATAAGCCTTGTATGCATTGCATGGCAACCAAGACTGAGACTTTACGTGACAAATAAGCTTGGGATGGCCAGATCTATGTATTTATGGAACGGATTTGACCGCAAAAGCCAGTTTTAGCTGGTGCATGGCATGGACTCGCCGAGTCTGAAGAACAGACTCGACGAGTCGCTTGAAGATTGTCCTTGAGACCATCCTGTGTGTAGACCGGACCGAGTTATGGGCGACTCAGTGAGTCGCAGAGAGTTGGAAAGGTTTTGACAGGTGGACCGAGTCAGTATGGGACTCGCCGAGTTGACCTTCGACTCGGCGAGTTGAGTCGCGGTGGCCCTGTGATTCAGGCCCAGGTGGAACTCGTCGAGTCGGGGGAGTACTCGACGAGTCAAAGGGAAAATTCTTGAGAGTTGGTAAAAACGCGTAGACTCGCCGAGTCACTATTGTGCACTCGCCGAGTCTGGTCCAAATTGACTAAAGACTGTTGACCAGGTCAACCTGTGTTGACTTGATTTGGATGGTCCACCTTAGTGGTACAAGTAATAATTATAGATTTATAATATCATAGGAGGATTGCAGCTCGAGGGTTCGAGCCCGAGTGATTCCAGGATTCACGATTAGCGACTTAGCGAGGCATACGAGGTGAGTCTTCTCACTATACTGTTCCCGGAAGGGTTTTAACTGTGTGACCGGAAGGTCGAATATGATATGAAATATATGCCTTATGTGTGTTAACTTATTTGCTAGATGTGTCATGTATGATATGTTTGATTTTGGCCGGAAGGCAACATGATATGGACCGGAAGGCGTGGTCATATGGACTGTAAGGGTTGACGTGGGTAGGACCGGAAGGTTTACCCAGTCGGGACGGAAGTCCCCTGAGACACATGGACCGGAAGGTCAAGGCCTGGAAAGGCGTATGTGCGTATGTTGTATTTTGGGAACTCACTAAGCTTTATGCTTACAATTGTTGCTTTATGTGTTTCAGGTACGAGTGATGACCGTGGGAAGGCGCCAACGTGACCGTACACACACTCAGGAAACTATTTTGTTATCTTTGTTATGTAATCAGTTGTGACTACATTGTTACTATGGAAATCTAAACTTATTACTCATGTTTTGATGGTTGTAAAAATGAAAATTTTTGGTTGGAAATTTTATGACGTTACACTTCAAGAGAGTATATTTTCAGAAAATACTTTGTTGAAACTGTTTTGACTCATTTCAACCATCAAAATTCGTATCTTGTCATTTTGGGCCCTTAAATTTTATATTTTTCACATTTTGAGTCCAAAAATGGGTTTTTAGCCCAAAGATGTTCATATTAACCAACTTCGTTATTTTTCTAGAAATGATTTGTGTGTAATAATGCAACTTATACTAGTTTCATAAAACCTAATGTAAATCTCGGTTTTAAGGACTTTTTGACTAGATCCAACACCACAATCACATAAGAGCATAAATATAAACATAGAAATCACACAAAGCATACACATACTCATAGATCTACCATTTGCTTGTATTCCACCCCCCCCCCCATAAAACTTGTAAAACCGAAAAATAGGGAGTATGAAGCTCACCTTGAATTATAGTTTCTGTTTTGAAGAAGAAAAGAGAAGAGTTTGTTGCTATTTTCGGTCCTAGCAAGTCTCTTGAATGGATCTCAAACTTAGAGGGTTTTAAGATACAATAGCATGAATTCATATGAGTTAAGAGGAGACTTTTGATAGAACAAAGAGTCTAGAGTGTGGATCCAAGCATCAACTTACCCAAGATGATGATTTTTGTGAAGAATCCTCCTTGAAAAGCTCTTGAATCTCGAAATTTTTGAAGGGAAAGTGAAGGGATTTGTGGTGTGTTCTTGAGAGTGTTTAAGTGAGTGATTGTGTGTGGGTGCCATGAAGTAAGCATCATACATGCTCTTAAGTTTGTAATTCATAACTTTACTTAAGTTTTGTGATTACAAGACACATAATTTCTAGTTGTGACATCATCCCCCCGTTAGAGGGAATTTGATCCCGAAAATCTGTTTGAAAGCTAGATTTGAGAATGCTAGAATAGATGAGGGTACTTTTGCTTCATTTGGTCTTCACGTTCCCAGGTGAATTCTGGTCCACGCTTTGCGTTCCACCGTACTTTCACGATCGGGATGCGACTTTGCTTAGTACGCTTTACCTCCATATCCATGATTTCAATCAGCTCTTCCATGAACAGGAGATTCTTGTTGATTTTGATCTCGTCAAGGGGAATGACGAGTGTTTCATCCGATAGGCATTTCTTTAGATTAGAGACATGGAACACGGGGTGTACACTGTTTAGCTCTGCGGGTAGTTGCAGTTTATATGCCATTGGACCTATTCGGGCGACGATTTCAAAAGGTCCAATGTATCGTGGGTTCAGTTTTCCCTGTTTCCCAAAACAAATGACTCCTTTCCACGGTGAGACTTTTAACAGTACTCGATCCCCGACCTGAAATTCTAAGGGCTTTCGCCGTTTATCGGCGTAGCTCTTTTGTCGGTCGCGCGATGCTTGCAATCGAGCTCTGATTTGAACGATCTTTTCTGTGGTTTCACGAATGATCTCCGGTCCCGTTAGCGCCTTGTCTGGCATGAGTGCTCTTGCTAGTTGGGTGTCGCCTACTTCAGCCCAACATAACGGCGATCTACACTTACGCCCGTATAGTGCTTCGAAAGGAGCGACCTTGATGCTCGAGTGATAACTGTTGTTATACGAGAATTCGACTAAAGTTAAGTGGGTATCCCAAGACTTCCCAAAGTCTATCACACATGCGCGAAGCATGTCTTCGAGCATTTGAATGGTTCGTTCACTTTGACCATCCGTTTGTGGGTGGTACGCGGTGCTCATGTCGAGATGAGTTCCAAGTGCTTTTTGGACTGATTGCCAAAAACGTGAAGTGAACCTACTGTCTCTATCCGAGATAATAGACACTGGTACTCTGTGGAGTCTCATGATTTCTTGAATGTATAAGCGTGTCAATCTCTCCATCTTGTAGGATTATTTTATTGGCATGAAATGGGCAGATTTCATCAGTCGGTCGACTATTACCCATATGGTGTCTAGTCCATCCGACATCTTGGGTAGCTTTGTCATAAAATCCATAGAAATCCCTTCCCATTTCCACTCAGGGATTACCGGTTGCTGTAATAACCCTGAGGGCTTCTGGTACTCCACATATACCTTGGCACAAGTAAGGCACTTACTAACATAGGTGGCAATTTCCGCCTTCATGTTAGGCCACCAATAGTGTTGTTTAATATCCAAATACATCTTGTTTGAGCCGGGATGACTGCCTCCCTAAATCCTCCGAGTTTAGGGACTCAAATACGGTTCATGAAATAGTATAATCCGTCCTCTTTTACTTCTAGATTCTTCTCCATTCCGCGTAGTGCTTCGCTTGCTCTGTTCTCCATCTTCATGGCTTCTGACTGGGCTACTCCAATCTGAGTGGTTAAGTGGGATTGGATGGTGATTGAGAGAGTTTTTGCACGACGATTAGAGTACTCCTTCCGGCTCAATGCGTCAGCTACCATGTTGGCCTTGCCTGGGTGGTACTTGATTTCACACTCGTAATCGTTTAATAATTTAACCCATCTTTGTTGCCTAATGTTCAACTCTTTCTGGTTCAAGATGTGCTGGAGACTCTTTTGGTCCGTGAAGATGGTGCACTTTGTACCATAAAGGTAATGCCTCCAAATCTTCAGGGCAAAGACCACGGCTCCCAATTCTAGGTCATGGGTCGTATAATTCACTTCGTGCGTCTTTAGTTGGCGGGATACATAAGCTATCACCCTTCCACGCTGCTTGAGAACGCAACCTAAACCCTGATTTGACGCATCACAGTAGACCACGAAATCTTCCATTCCCTCCAGTAGAGATAGTACCGGGGCACTACAGAGAGCTTGCTTTAGGGTGCAGAATGCGACTTCTTGTTTGTCCGTCCATTTGAATGGTACGCCCTTTTGTGTAAGCGAGGTAAGTGGCTTGGCGATCTTAGAGAAGTTTTGAATGAATCTCCTATAGTAGCCTGCTAGACCCAAGAATTAACGGATTTCTGTGGGTGTTGTCGGGACTGCCCATCCTTCAACAGCTTTGACCTTAGAGGGATCCACATGAATTCCATCTTGACTAACAACATGGCCTAGGAAGTTCACACTATGGAGCCAGAATACACACTTGGAGAGTTTTGCATATAGCTTTTCCGATCGCAAAGTTTCTAGGATTTGTTGGAGATGTTGGCCATGCTCTTCTTCGCTTTAGGAATAGACGAGAATGTCGTCGATGAAGACGATGACAAAGTTGTCGAGGAATGGTCGACAGATTCGGTTCATCAGATCCATAAATGCGGCAGGGGCATTTGTTAGACCGAAGGGCATTACAACGAATTCATAATGTCCGTAACGAGTTCGGAAAGCGGTTTTAGGAATATCCTCTTCCCAGACTTTGAGTTGATGGTATCCAGACCGTAGGTCTATCTTGGAAAAGTAACTAGCTCCTTGGAGCTGGTCAAATAGGTCGTCGATTCGTGGGAGTGGATAGCGATTTTTGACAATGAGTTTATTTAACTCTCTGTAATCGATGCACATTCTAAAAGATCTGTCCTTCTTTTTGACAAAGAGGACTGGAGCTCCCAATGGCGAGTAACTAGGTCGGATGAATCCGTTGTCCAAGAGTTCACTGAGTTGGCTGGACAATTCCTGCATTTCAGCAGGAGCTAGCCGGTAGGGTGATTTAGCGAGAGGAGTTGCTCCTGGAACGAGGTCAATTCGGAACTCCACTTGTCTCTCTGGGGTACTCCAGGAAGATCTTCAGGAAACACGTCTGGGAACTCACGTGCTACAGGAATGTCTTGAACGTTAACCTCTTCCTTGGTTTTATCCACTATGTGATCTAGGAACGCCAAATTGTTCTTTCGTAGATGTTTCTGTGCCTGAATGTACAAGATGAGGCGAAGGTTCATGCTAGGTTTGTCTCCGTAAATTACTAGGATTTCGTGATTGGGAAGGTGAAGGCGAATGGCCTTCTCGTGACATATAATTTCAGCATGGTGGGGGCTTAACCAGTCCATGCTGATAATCACATCGAAACTCCTAATGGAAACCAACATTAAGTCTATTCGAAAGATGTGTTGATTTAAGGTCATTTCCCCAGTGGATTCGGTTTTCCCATTGGCCATTTCCACCGTAAAGGTTTCATTGAGCTTCTGGGGTTGTTGTTTTAATAAATGCTTAAATTTATTGCTTACGAAACTTCTCTCTGCTCCGGTGTCAAATAGGATGCATGCATAAGTGTAGTTTAGGAGAAACGTACTGGTAACAATAGGGGGATTCTGAATCATCTCTCCCTGACCCATGGTCAGCATCCTTCCTGTTCCTCCATTTCCGGGATTGTTGTTGTTAGGGCAATCACGACGGAAATGCCCAGTCTTCCCACACCCATAACAAGTGTGGCTAGGCCCTGCATTGTTGCCGCCGGTGGTGATGTTGTTGTTATTGCAGTTGTTGTTGTTGTTGTTGTTGTTGCTGTTTCCTTGTTGTTGGTTCTGAGGAGGGTAAGCCCTGCAATACCTTGCTGTATGTCGCTTCCGATTGCAGCTGGTGCACTGCAGCTCCTTGCACTCTCCATTGTGATGGAAACCGCATTTCTTGCACTTGGGGAGATTACCGGAATAAGGTTTGGGAGCATTCGAAGCAGTTGAGGCTGGAGCATGTGGTGTGGCTAGAACTGGTGTGGTTGCAGCATTAACTACCACTGTCTACTGCTTCTTGGAAGTCTCGGAGCCTTGGCGCCCCTTCCTTTTGTTGTTCTTCCCTTTCTTGCCATCACCTTCCTTCTTGCCTTCAGCCTCCGCTGGCTTCTCACCCTTCTTGTTGTTGTGGTCATACAACTTCTTTGCCAATCTTTTTGCATTGTCAAAAGTTTCAGGGTTTGCAGCTATCACGTTCCCTTGGATCGGAGAGGTTAGTCCCCAGATGAATCGCTCAATCTTCTTTCCATCCGAGGTGATCATACCCGGGCATAACAGAGATATTTCACTAAATCTCGATATGTAGGCATCGATATTCGCATTCTGCACAGTGAGGTTCCACAGCTTTTGTTCCATTTTTTGAATCTCACCACGAGGGCAGTATTCGGCCATTAGCATTTCTTTCCTTTCCGCCCACGGCATGGATTTGGCTACCGGGAGTGTCATGGCTTCCACGTGTCCGTTCCACCAAGTGAGCGCTTGATCAACAAAAGTGCAGGCTACAAACCTCACCTTCATCCCCTCGGGACAATCGCATATCTCGAATACCGATTCCATCTTCTCGATCCATCGCTTCAGAATGATCACCCCTCCAGTGTCGTTAAAAGTTCGTGGTTTGGTGTTTGTGAAGTCCTTGTAGGTACATGTTTTGGTGGGTCCTTGATTCATTCCGTTGTTCGAACTCCCGGCCCCTTGCCCATTGCCTCCTCCGTTGTTCCCTTGGTGAATTTGTGCCATAGCTGCGGTGACCGCAGTAGATACGGCCGCCTGGAATGCAGTGGAGTCAACTTCGGGTGGGGTTGGTCCAGGGTTTCCGCGAGTAGGTCGGCGAGGCATCTTATTGTCATGAAACGGAAAGATGTTGAGTGTTTGAGGGTTCTGTGAGGTTGTGATCCTACTGACTAGGTGCATGGTACGAGTTTAAGTACTTCTACAACTCAGCATACAACCATAGATTCACAATGCATGGCAATTGGTAATATCATAACAAATATACGCAAAAGTTCACTAATATTATCCCTAGGATGCCACAACTATTGTACACACTAAGCAGGCATCCTCTTTTTGGTGTCAAAGGGGTACAGTTTTACGTTCCCTAGCTATCACGATCTCATCGGAACATGTGTTAATTATACCTTGGAGGGAATGTAGTTGATCAGGCGACATTCACTTCTTGATATCGCTAAAACAGTCCTGAATTAACCGGGATACTAGCATTATCTTGTTTGGTTCGCCGTTATGTTCTTATTTCTAATGCAAGCAAGGGTGTTTTTATTGTTGTGTTTACTTGTTTTGTTCAGAGTTGTGTTAGTCCCTCTTTTGGTTTATAGTTGCATATCAATGTGTAGTTAGATATGCTAGTTCATTATAAACAGAGCTCTGATACCAACCTGTCACAACCCCGAACCAGACGGCGGAAACGTCCGAGGGCTATTGTGACTCAATTGAATACCATCACAGTGAATATACATGAAACGTAACATCATTCATCACCAAGAATTGAAATAATACAACTGGTAGCGTTTACATTAGTACATTGTTGCATAACATTACGTTCCCCAAAAGTAAATTGTTCGATACTAGCTAAACATACATTACTGAGTACATTTTTCCCTTCGGTTTACCTGTTACCTGAGAATACAAGCATTTTGAAAAACGTCAACATATGAAATGTTGGTGAGTTCATAAGTAATGTTTGAAATAAAACGTTTTGTATTGTTTTGAAAACCACCAGAAAATCCGATATTTTCTGAAAAGAGTATCGTATAAAAAGTGTGAAGATCCGTAAGTATGCTTGTTTGCTTCTATAAATGATTTTTTTTTTGTTAGACTTGGTATGCATCTCGCAGGTGTATGTATTGAAAACCCTAGGAAAACCCGATGTTTTCCTAATACTTTGAATTTTGCGTTATATATTTTGTTATACTGTTACGACGTGTGTATTCGATAATTCCAGGTGTCATTGGATCAATTATGGTTTGTGAATCGTTATAAACACGCATTACTGAAAACGACCAGTTTACAACTATACAAACGATCCCTTAGGCGCCGTCCGTATCATTCACTTAATCCAACCACCCCGACTTCTCATAGCCCCACAACCAAGGAGAAGAGAGGGTGCGAAACCCTCGATATTTCCATAGGTTGTTCAAGGCTATCGTGAATGCGAAGGGCCCTTGGCCTTACTCGCATTGGTGAATTCTCGACTTTGCTGGAAGTACCAAAGGACCCTTGGGGCCCAACAGCACAAAAGCCATTGAAAGTCCTTTTACACGAAATTAGGTCATATAAGACCCAACGACATGTAAGCAAGTTACCTTTGGGCCTAAAGATCATGTCATTCGACTAGCTAGGCCCAACAAGCACGATTTGAAACTTTCGGGCCCCAAGATGGTGTATCGACATCTGGTGAATTCTCACGTGTGCATTGACTTCTAGTGAATTTCCGCATGTGTATTGAAGTTTCGTCGTGTATTAATTTTTGATTCGTTGTTGATTCGAGACCGAATCAATTCGTTTGATAACGATTTTGGTGTTGAAGGTGTATTATGTTTCGTCGGTAGTCGTGGTACTAGTATTTTATCATAACGGATTTATTGGTTACAACATTAGGATTTTCTTTTTGCAGTCCATTTCTTTTGGATAATTTAGTCCTTAAACCATTTTTCTTGACATTTTAGTATCAAAACTTGTACACCCTTTGTATAAAAGAATTTCTATTTTAGTCCTTAAACCATTTTTCTTGACATTTTAGTATCAAAACTTGTTGAAAAGGTATTCTTCAGCTCAAATTTATTTGAAAAGTAGTTTTAGTCCCTCAAAATGAAGTTTTCTCGGCTGAACCCACTATTTTCGCAAGTTTTACACTTTTGGCCCAAAATAGAAAATTTTTGCATCTTTGGTCCCTTTTAAATATGAAAAGTATTTTTAACCCTTAAAATGGACTTGGAGCACTAATAGTCCCCTATTTTACAGAAAAGTACAGTTTCAGCCCCTCTAATTTGAAAATTTCGCAAATTGGGCCTTATTGGGCCGAAATGTTCATTTTTGGCCCATTATGCCTAAAATTTCACATTTTAATCCTTCAAGAGAGTATATTTTCAGAAAATACTTTGTTGAAATTGTTTTGACGCATTTCAACCATCAAAATTCGTATCTTGTCATTTTGGGCCCTTTAATTTTATATTTTTCACATTTTAAGTCCAAAAATGGGTTTTTAGCCCAAAGATGTTCATATTAACCAACTTCGTTATTTTTCTAGAAATGATTTGTGTGTAATAATGCAACTTATACTAGTTTCATAAAACCTAATGTAAATCTCGGTTTTAAGGACTTTTTGACTAGATCCAACACCACAATCACATAAGAGCATAAATATAAACATAGAAATCACACAAAGCATACATATACTCATAGATCTACCATTTGCTTGTATTCCCCTCCCCCCATAAAACTTGTAAAACCGAAAAATAGGGAGTATGAAGCTCACCTTGAGTTGTAGTTTCTGTTTTGAAGAAGAAAAGAGAAGAGTTTGTTGCTATTTTCGATCCTAGCAAGTCTCTTGAATGGATCTCGAACTTAGAGGGTTTTAAGATACAAGATCATGAATTCATATGAGTTCAGAGGAGACTTTTGATAGAACAAAGAGTCTAGAGTGTGGATCCAAGCATCAACTTACCCAAGATGATGATTTTTGTGAAGAATCCTCCTTGAAAAGCTCTTGAATCTCAAAAATTTTGAAGGGAAAGTGAAGGGATTTGTGGTGTGTTCTTGAGAGTGTTTAAGTGAGTGATTGTGTGTGGGTGCGTGATACTCTCGGCCAAGAGTATAAGAAGAAGAAGAGAGAGAGACAAGTGGGAGGATATGCATGGAAATATGTGAGATATGCATGGATATCCCATAGGTATTAAGGAGGTGGGTAATCCTCCTTAATTCTCAATTTCTTCTTTTTTTTTGTTAACTTGGGCCAAGAGATAGAGGGGAGAGATGGAGACATGGGCCTTTGATTCTTAAATCCAATTCATGGGTCCATATTGATTGTTTTTCGGCCCATTGGACTCCTAGGGTGCCTCATGGCCCAATTTGGTTCATTTAAATAATTTATTTCATTCTAGGCCCAAAATGGCCCAAAACATTGAAATAATTGGAAGTGTATCTAATTAGAGCCCATTTAAAGGTTCTAAGCCCAAGATAGTCAATTTGGAAGCTTATTGGCCCACTGGGCCCAATAAGGAAGTCCTAGTCCAAAATGGACCTACACAAGAACTTCTAGGGTTTCCAATTAGTTGTTGACTATTTGAAATGCTTATATGGTGTACTTGATTGAAATTTTTGTTGCCATGAAGTAAGCATCATACATGCTCTTAAGTTTTTGATTCATAATTTTACTTAAGTGTTTTGATTACAAGACACAAAATTTCTAGTTGTGACAACCTACTTGCTCATACGTGTACATAATAGGACTAGTGTCACGAGGAGAACAGAACTAAAAGTATTTAAAGGTTAGGAACTATCGACAACCTGAACAGTTATGTAATCATAGCTAGGATCAATATAGCATGATCAACTATATTCTTTCGAGATATGACCGACATGTGTTTGGAAATGATGTAGTGTTGCAACAGAGTTAAAACTTACCTGAACACCAATCAAGAGAACACAGAACGAGTAGATTCAGAGTTAGAATACTATAAGAGTATTTTAGTCCAGATAAATTACTTATGTGAGAACTTAAAAGACTCTTACGGATAAGCCTATAATCTTACAAGCTATATTCCTAAAGTGTTATATAATCAGGATCCTATAGACATAGAATCTATGCCCTAGGCTTCGCTATCCAACCCTTTTAAGGGTGTAGTGTTAAGGTGGGATCAATTATTCGAAGGTTCATTTAATCTTCAATTATATACGAACTTGTGTACCTTGTACAATTATAGGAGGATTCCATAAGGATCACCCCATAAATTTACCTTAAAGCTCATAGGTTCTTTAGTCACTTTTATTCTTGCACGACATGCCCAGATAGATGTAACCACTTCCTCATAGTAGACAACAGAAGAGTTCAGGAGGAACAAGAGCAAGTTCATGAGAAGTTTTCATGAAAGACTAGCCGAAGTAACCAAAACGTCTTACTCGTCACACTAATAATTAATTAATCGTGTTAATTTATCGAGCGAGTGGAAACACTGCTCACATTACACGTGTTAGGATTAATTTCTTACATGCAGCTGGTAACAGTTATTTAGGAAACATATATTCATTCGAGGATAGTTATTTCAAATTCATAGAGTTTATTAGGTATAGACTCGTTCATGAATTTTTTCTAGAACCCTGTAGAAGTCAGGAACCGATACGTCCAGAACAAGGATAACCTTGTCTTTTCAGCTTTCGGCTTGTGTCCATTGTTATAGACTTATTCCTTTTCATCCTTGTTTTCTTTTTAGAAAAGATGCTTCCTTGCAGATCACCCATACACGCTACCCCGATAACTCCAATACTTTCTCCACAAATCGATGCAACAACTTTGAACGCTGCAGTGGTCGCGGCTGTGGCAACACCCATGGCTCAATATCACCCCATCAGTACAGGTGGAGGTGAAACGCCTACTGATTCTACTCAAGGTGAGGTCCCTGTGCACCTGGGAGAGTTCTCCTACAAGGACTTCACCAGATGCCAGCCATTGTCCTTCAATGGGTCTGAAGAAGTCATTACCCTCATGCCATGGTTCGAGAAGACAGAGTCGATCTTCGAAATCTGTTTATGCCCAGAAGGAAGCAAAGTGAAGTTTGATGCCTGCACCTTCTCTGGCAAGGCCCTAACATGGTTGAACAACCATGTTGTTACGACCCAAAAATCACGACTAAAAATTTCTTTCAAAACATTACTAAAACCATATTTATAAAACCGGATCATAAGTCTAACATAATTTTTGAGTATTAATTCAAAACATAATCTCATTATTAGAGTATAACATTCCCAGGCTAACTTACTATGGTGTGTGCACTGCAACCTCTCTGAGCTCCTCTTTTGAAAACTGAGTACCTGAAACCAAAACTGAAAACCGTAAGCATGAAGCTTAGTGAGCTCCCTCAAGCTACCACACACCATACAATAACATATAAAGAACATACCGGGCCTTGCCCACTGCATCGGACCGAGGTCCAGACTAACTGGGGCCTTGCCCCCTGCTTCAGACCGAAGTCCAGAAACTAACTGGGACCTTGTCCCCTGCATCAGACCGAAGTCCGAACTTTCTAGGGCCTTGCCCCCAACATCATACCGAAGTCTGGAAACTGACTAGGACCTTGTTCCCTACATCGGACCGAAGTTCGGACTAACTGGGGCCTTTCCCCTGCATCGGGCTGATGTCCGAAAACTGACTGAAAAAATCATAACATAAACATATCAACTAGCATGAACACACATATACTGCATACTGCATCGGGACGTAGCCCAGAACACATAACACATAAATCCTGTCTGAGCCACAAAGGCATCAAACATACTCACTACTACAACGTATCGAAGTCTGGAAACTACTGCTAGCTAAATGGGCCAACATTGTGGCCTTAGACCCATTCCTATTGGAAGGAAACTCACTTGGTACTGCTGAATTTGCTGATAACTCTCTGGATGCTAACCGACCACCTTATGAGTTGCTGTTCCACTATCTCTCCAAGCTACCAATATCAAAATGATACTTAGTCTGACAGTCCTTCAAAAGTCAACTAAGTCAATTCTGGTCAAAGTCAAAGTCCTGGTCACACTCAACCTTCCAGGTTGACCCTACTCGCCGAGTCAGCCTACTGACTCGCGAAGTTCATAAGCTCTGAAATCCCTTTCATCGCGACTCGAATCGTCGAGTCAGACCATGACTCACCGAGTCTACTGATTTCCAAGTCCTGACCTGTCCACTCGTTGGGTCCCCACTCAACTCACTGATCTAAGTCTTAACTTGAAGGGTTTGGGGTTTCACGACTTGACTCACCGAGTCCAAGGCAATCTTCAACAGACTCACCGAGTTGTTCTTCCAACTCGTCGAGTTGCTGCCTAACTTCATCCAACTCGCCGAGTACACCCATGTGACTCACCGAGTCTCTTAAGTTCTTAAGCCATACAGTGGGTTTTCGAGCCATGCAGGGGCTTAAATCCACAAATCCATTCCTCTAGAACCTAGCCCCCACATAAAGTGGAAAACTCTACGTGTAACCAAGGAGTTATAGGCTTAGAACACTCTAGGGCTAGGGTTTGTAACAAAGGGGCTTCACCAACAACTTATTGGCCTAAACTTTATGACTTTCTGGGTTATTACCAACCTAGATCTGAGGTAGCAACCTCAGATCTACTCCAAACTCGAAATAGATCTCATCCATACTCAAAATGCCCAAAAATCAAACATAAGATAGATCTAAATGCACATAATCCCAAACAACAAACTATTACCTCAAATGAAAGCTCCAACTGAAGTATATCCAGGATCTACACCACTTATGTGCAGTAAAGCTCTTGATCTTCAAGCCCCACTCCAAGATTCTCTCCTCCAAGGCTCTATTCTCTCAAATGAAGGTTCACTCAATTCTAGGGTTTCTGGAACTCAAAAGGGGGAGCAAAGAGGCTGAGGGTGGGTTATAATGTGCTTTATATAGGGCACAACCTTTGGGATTAGGGTTTTTCTTGCCAAGAACAGACTCGCCGAGTCCACTCGCTGACTCGTCGAGTTGGCCACTTACTGAATGACCCGGATCCCGCTCCGACTCGTCGAGTTCCTCCGTAGACTCAACGAGTTGACTCTTGATTTAGAGCTTAACCTTTCTTTTCTTGGTCGTCCTGATTCTGGGTGTTACAACTCTCCCCCACTTAAACTAAACTTCGTCCTCGAAGTCCACCACGACCAACTATTTCACAACCCACTTATTGCTTACCACTAGCTATGCACTGGATAATTTTCGCTACATAGTATTGAGTACCCATCAACCAACTAGTCGAATTCTACCAAAGTCTATTTTCCATTACTGCCACTAACTGAAAATTTCTTTTGTCCCTTATCCACCTTCCGGATGAACCGAGACCACCCTGGTCCCTACTGATGTCTCCATATCTAGGTTACCAGACTCCTACCGGTTACTACACCCCATCGCAATCTCCCAGTCGCTTTCAGCGACTTCTAAAGATACCTCGACTATCTCTAACTGTTCTACCCACTTTGCCACTCATACTGAATCGATGCTGCTGGAACCAGCCTGCTTATCTCTCATCTGAATACTCAACTTCCAATAACTCGAGCCTTCCATCCAGAAAGAAAGGCTACCTGCCTAATTATCCTTGCAGATCACTTATACTTGGCAGAAGACTCAACTGATCCTGCTGAGAGGGACTTGCCATTTCAAATCGACCAACTATACCGTCAACACTTGCATTCCAACACAAAGACTAATACTGGCCATCACACTAAAACTATCTGAAACATTGAACTGCCTGCAATACTGAACTGCATGAAACACTAAACTACCTGAAACACTGAGCTGGCTGAAGCACTGAACTGGCTAGAACACTGAACTGGCTGAAACAATGAACTTGCTATATGGCTGCTTCCCACAACATCTCAAGACCTTCCTGGTCTCCAATCATTCATCGGTTATTTGCAACACTAAGTTCCAACTCAACTGTGGAGCCCAAGGACTCCTTACTTAGTCGCTCCCACAACTTCTGAACGAAATCTTTCTCTGGAACTAGTTTCTACTAGTCATCCTAACACTGTGACTCTAACAACCTCCCGATCCAACCGAACGGGTCCATACGTTGAATCCTGACATCATCAAATCCAAGGCTAAAAAATAGTGGCTCCCAGACTAACGGTAGCCCTTAACATACATGAACCCAAGCGGTCCACTGCTTCCCTGATCTCATAACTGAGGTGACGATCTACTGAAAAATCGCCGACTTAACCATAACTGAACCATTTGGGAAATCCGAAATCTAACCCGTGGATTCCCATATCCTCATTGCTGCACCTGAACTGGTGGGTACTACTGTTTCCCCTGCATCCAACAACGTGCTCATGCTGCCTACCAACCTGATAAAGGCCACGGTTACACCCGCAGACTTACAACTCTCTAATACTATCTAGCTGATAGTGAATGCTATGGCTACCCCCGCAGACTTACAACACTCTACTACTATCTGACTGCTAGTGAATGCTACAGCTAACCCGACAGACTTACAACACTTCTACTACTATCTGACTGCTAGTGAATGCTACAGCTACCCCCGCAGACTTACAACACTCTACTACTATCTGACTACTAGTGAATGCTACGGCTACCCTCGCAGACTTACAACACTCTACTACTATCTGACTGCTAGTGAATGCTATGGCTACCGCCACAGACTTACAACACTCTACTACTATTCCGAGGATATCCTGACTATCCCTAGTCCTGCTAGTGATTCTTCATCCTGATTTCTCAAAACCAGCCCTCAGTCTGCTGCATCAACCTCGACATCTTATATCCTTGATACACTTAGCGGTCTGTCGAGGAGTTCTTCGGCTTGGTTCCCAAACCAACCGTCTACTAATCCGAATATATGAAACAATCATTGGAAGTTTCCAAACCCCCCAACTCCTGAATCCACACAACCCTGCATGCCGTCTCTGCCACTGACTACTAACACGAAAGCATCTCTTGCTAACCGTTCTCAAGATCCTCATTCCAACTCACTAGAGTCCTACAGGTGGTCCTCCAACCCTGAATTCCCAACCGGATACTAACCATCTCGATCACATGAACTCATTTTTGGGAAGTTCCTCAAACTCCCAACTCTGAATTCCTCAATCCATCAATCACTGCACTACTATCTTTTCTTCTCAGAGGCCATGTACTCATTCTGGAACTGCGTGCTCTTACCCTTGTATACTCGGAGGGTTCTCCCCCACTTGGATCCGGCTAACTCCTTACTGCTTACTGGTCGAAAGGATTCCCCAACCTTCCTTCCATTAAAAGGGCGATTTGCTAACCGCCAACATTTACCTCTGTCGGCGCTCCAACTAACTTTTACTAGATCCGAACCATTCTTGCTATCTAACTAAGCACCCTTCAATCCTTAACTATATTTGCTTTAGGGACTGCATCCTGAGAACCTGCGTTTGGGGTGCACATCCCCAACCCACTTCCTTACAGTCCGTTGGCTACCTCACTAGAAGCTCTAAATTGTCACTACTAAGGATTTAACTGATCAATCCCGAATGATACCTTTTGAAAGTAGTGAGGTATTACTCATTCTTACACATAAATGCTACAGTCACCACATCTGAAGTAACCTGATCTAGAGGGGACGACCTCCAATTTACCATTCTAATTCCAAGGTAAGCAGATGGCATAAAACTCAGTCACAAGCAGGTAATATAATAGCCCAACACTTATGCTTATTGATAACAATGCAACAACATAACAATAATATCATGAATAATAATTGACAGAAAGGTAAAAGATACGTACCCCCATCATTCAGTGCTGCTCGAATCCTTGTTGAAATCAACCAAAAAACTCGGCTCCGAGCCATGGGCGCCCTTGCCCGACCCTGTTGTCTGCTGGTGGTTCTCGAAGTCCCAGGGGTAGGAGCTGGCACCTGCCCTGCTGTATATAAACTCGGATAGTGGGCCTTCTTGTGGCCCCTCTGAGTACAACGGAAACATATCGGATCAAGCCCCTGAGCGATGGTAACAATACAATCTCTTCTAAAATGGACAATCCGGCCGCACTTGAAACATCCAGCATCACCACCACTTCTACGCCTGCATGCACCCTCGTGTGTCCTACCACACTTCCCACATCGACTGCAGCTCTGATAGTCCCTCGATCTCGAATCCGACCCCTTAGGACTCTTTTCCGAACCTGCGGCTACCTGAGTCTCATTCGTTTTCCTCTTCCTTTCTGACTCCCTTCCCGACTCTCGCTCATGAGTTACCTCGTCGACCCCATCCATCAACTGGACAACTGTTGTCTGATCATGGAGCTTCGCGGTCAACCTGATAGTGACCCATCCAACGATGTTGGGCAGCTCCTCGCGAATGGCTCGCGCAACCTCCTTAACTATCCAATCATGCAGAGGTCTCTCCTGGAGATAGGGTGCCCCGCTCACTCCCGTCCCCCGATGCTAAGACCTAAAAATGGGATCTCCCTCATAAGAATCGGGCTCTAGATGACCCCCAAACTACCCTGAAACTATCCTGGCCCTAAAGGCCTCAAGACGACTATCCAAAAGCTCCATAATTGCCTCCCTAACTGAACCAAATATCACGGGAGTCTGATCAATGATGTTGCGCATAATCTCTGCAAAAATAACATCTCTCATCTGATCATCAAACTGTCTGGCTCTAGAGCCTGAGCCAGATCCTTCCCCGGTACCTAAACTGCCAACTGATATCTCACGCAACGTCACCATCCTGGAAACACATCACAAATCTGATCAATATACATACAACTGTTGAGGGATCTTTCACACATTTTACTAGTTCCCTGGTTTTGCCTCGGCCCCTCTTGAATCAAGTATGGATCCTCTGCTTTCAGTAGTACGAGCCCATACAACCTTCCACATCTATTCGTACTTTCTTCAAGAGTTACCTCAGCTCCACCATGTCCATTTTCTCTACTGCTAATCTTTGCTACTCTCATCCTAGGCTTGCCCTAGGGACTCCACCTAAACCAGTCCTCAGCTGCTGAAGGCCTCCTTGCAATGCCAATTAGCCACCACCTGAATACCATCACATGCAATGACGCTCGGATAATCCTTCAAGTAAAAGAGTCATCCTTACAACGATTAGACTCAAACGAGAGATGCGCAATAGGGATAAATCCGGAGCTCTGAGTTTATCCAATCCTAACCACATGTGATGTGATGTATTCACCTAATGGCTAACTCCCATCACTCAGAGTCCCATTAAACACAAAGCAAGCAACATTCGGATAAAGGAAACATACTCATGGAAACTATTCTCAAGAAACTGTACTAGCATATAATGTTGAACTCATACTATCAGGCATAACCTAAACAGGCTATCCTACTGCTGTCTACTCAATACTAGCATGCACATAAGGCATCCTCCTAGATCCTTAGTCCTATACCAGCAAGCTGTTTTACTGAAACAGAAACTGAGACCGAAACTGGAACTAAAACTGAAACTGATAATCATAAACTTGTATGGGTAATTTGGGAGTACTTACTTGAGCTCGGCTGATTGCATGCACCACACTTTTTTTTTCTTTTCAAGTTATTTCCTTTCTAAATATTTTTTTCTCTTTTTCTAAAACTCTTTTCTTTTCTAAAACTCCTTTTTACCAAAAAAAAATTCCTTTCGAAAATGTTTTTCTTTTGAAAACCTTTCACCGACTACTCAGTTTGAGTCCACACACACTCTCAAGTATGTCCGAATCCCTCAAACCAAGGCTCTGACACCAACTTGTAATGACCCAAAAATCACGAATAAAAATTTCTTTTAAAACATTACTAAAACAATATTTATAAAACCGGATCATATGTCATAACATAATTTTCGAGTATTAATTCAAAACATAATCTCATTATCAGAGTAAAACATCCCCAGGCTAACTGACTATGGTGTGTGCACTGCAACCTCTCCCAGCTCCTCTTTTGAAAACTGAGTACCTGAAACCAAGACTGAAAACCGTCAGCATGAAGCTTAGTGAGCTCCCCCAAACTACCACATACCATACAATAACATATAAAACACATACTGGGCGTTTCCCACTGCATTGGACCGAGGTCCGGACTAACTGGGGCCTTTCCCCCTGCATCGGACCGAAGTCCAGAAACTGACTGGGACCTTGTCCCCTACATCGGACCGAAGTCTGGACTACCTAGGGCCTTGCCCCCAGCATCAGACCGAAGTCCAGAAACTGATTGGGACCTTGTCCCATGCATTGGACCGAAGTCCGGACTAACTAGGGTCTTGCCCCCTAGATCGAACTGAAGTCCGGAAATTGACTAAACAAAGCATAACATAAACATATCAACTAGCATGAACACACATATACTGCATACTGCATTAGGCCGTAGCCCGGAACACATAACACATAAATCTTGTCTGAGCCACAAAGGCATCAAACATACTAAATACTGCATCGGATCGAAGCCCAAAAACTACTGCTAGCTAAACGGGCCGGCATTGTGGCCTTAGACCTGTTCCTACTGGAAGGAAACTCACCTGGTACTGCTGAACTTGCTGGTAACCCTCTGGCTACTAACCGAAAACCTTCTGAGCCGTTGCTCCTCTAGCTCTCCAAGCTACCAATATCAAAATGATACTTAGTATGACAGTCCTTCAAAAGTCAACTAACTCAATTCTGGTCAAAGTCAAAGTCCTGGTCACACTCAACCTTCCAGGTTGACCCTACTCGCCGAGTCAGCCTACTGACTCGCTGAGTTCATAAGCTCTGAAATCCTTTTCATTCGCGACTCAACTCGCCGAGTCAGACCATGACTCGCCGAGTCTACTGATTTCCGAGTCCTGACCTGTCCAGTCATTGGGTCCCCACTCAACTCACCGATCCGAGTCTTAACTTGAAAGGTTTGGGGTTTCGCGACTTGACTCGCCGAGTCCAAGAATAGACTCGCTGAGTCCAAGGCAATCTTCAACAGACTCGCCGAGTTGTTCTTCCAACTCGTCGAGTTGCTGCCTAACTTCATCCAACTCGCCGAGTACACCCATGTGACTCGTTGAGTCTCTTCAGCTCTTAATCCATACAGTGGATTTTCGAGCCATGCAGGGGATCAAATCCATAGATCCATTCCTCTAGAGCCTAACCCCCACGTAAAGTGGCAAACTTTACGTGTAACCAAGGAGTTATACGCTTAGAAAACTCTAGGGTTAGGGTTTGTAACAAAGGGGCTTCACCAACAACTTATTGGCCTCAAGTTTATGACTTTTTGGGTTATTACCAACCTAGATCTGAGGTAGCAACCTCAGATCTACTCCAAATTTGAAATACATCTTATCCATACTCAAAATGCCCTAAACTCAAACATAAGATAGATCTAAATGCACATAAGCCCAAATAACATACTCTTAGCTCAAATGAAGGCTCCAACTGAAGTAAATCTTGGATCTACACCACTCCTTTGCAACAAAGCCCTTGATCTTCAAGCCCCTCTCTAATATTCTCTCCTCCAAGGCTCTATTCTCTTAAATAATGAAGGCTCACTCAATTCTAGGGTTTTTGGAACTCAAAAGGGGAGCAAACGGGCTGAGGGTGGGTTATAATGTGCTTTATATTGGGCACAACCTCTGGGATTAGGGTTTTTCTCATCCAGATCAGAATCACCGAGTCGGTCACTTACTCAATGACCTGGATCCCGATCCAACTCGTCGAGTTCCTCCCTGGACTCGACGAGTTGACTCTTGATTTAGAGCTTAACCTTTTTTTTCTTGGTCTTGTGATTCTGGGTGTTACACATGTTAAGTCACTGACCCTATCAGTGGCAAACTCATTAGGTTGGGAAAACCTAAAGGAGTTAATACGGGAAGAATACTACCCATTAGGTGAGATTCAAAAACTGGAACAAGAGTTGTGGAATCTCACTATGGTTGGCTCAGACATAGTGACCTACACTGACCGGTTCATCGAGCTAGCAACTTTATGCCCCTAGATGGTTACCTCGAAGAGCAAGAAGATAGAAAGATACATTTGGGGTCTGAATACTCTGACCCAAGGAAATGTGTTGTCTTCTAACCCAGCCACATTCGATAGTGCTAAACACTTGGCTCAGCGACTCATCGATCATGGAGTCCGCCATAACGTAAAAGTCCCTATTCTCGAGCCATCCAGGAAAGAGGGCTATAATCAGAAGTTGGAGAACAAGAGGAAGAAGAAGATAACAACATAAGACACTCCGCAAGAGCAACCAACGAGTACTATGTACGTCGCTACAACGCCTACTGCTTCAACACCTGCCATTCGATATGATGGAAACCTTCCGAAATGTGGAAAATGCAATTTCCACCACACCAGAGTATGCCGAGAAATGCAGTGTCTGAACTGCCACAGAAAAGGACACACCGTCCGTTACTACAGGGCACCGGCTCAACCGATCTCCCAAGTCCTCGGAACTGAAGAAAACCAAGCCTGATCTGGCTATGGTAAGACTGGACACCGTCAGAACGACTGCCCAATAATAAGGAACTCAGGCGCGGATGGACGCATTCTGATGATCACCGCAGGAGAATCTACCCCGGAGTCGTCGACGAGTAGTGGCATGTTTTCAAAATAATAATTACTTTTAAAATTAATTTATATTCATATAAGATTAAAATTTGCGGATGACACTTAAAAGTAACTATAACCACTCACATGTTGAAATAGGTCACAGTATCCAAGAGAACTAAAAGATTCCTTAGAGAAGCTATTATGGCTGACCATATACATCAGGGTTGTGCACAACTAAGATGTTGCAGAATTAGAGTGAGTGACCCGCTTAGGTCCCCTTTCCTTAATTGGTTGAGGATTTGAGGTAGAGATACTCGGTCGACTTCCTGTCTCATCTTAAGTATTTACAACTTGTATATGACGGGTGATGGTAGTGGTACCATTGGGGATCATGGTATAAAAGTCTCCCTTCAGTTAGTAAAGAACTTTTATTTGTACGTATGCGCACATAGCGGTACGATACATAGGAGTGTTAACTTTAAATAGAAAACAAGAAAAACGAGAACAAGTTACAAGGAGTACATTGTTGAACATACTAGCAGTACGGTACCAAGCATACCAGGGATACATCGTCGTTTATCAGACGTTTCTTTCATTTGACCAAAACTTTGTGCAATATAGAGTCCATTGTTTTCTTTCGTCATGAGTTGGCGTGGTCCTCACCATACTGAGTTCATATGTTTCTATCGCCTCGATCGAAAAGTTCTCAAAAACTTTCATCATTCGTATCGAAAGTACGACCTGAATCAAAAATTTTATCTTTCGCATTCTAAACCCCTGAAGTACTCGTGCGAAGATTACTTTGTCCTCCGAAGCCTTATCGTCAGATGTCTGCAGACCTTCACGAAATACCACTCGTCCAGCAGACCAAGTTCGAGCATAGAGGCTATGGACGAATACAGCCCGCCTATTATTATTTAGTGTATACACGAGGGTGGTATATGAGTATGATTACGCAGATCTAGTATGTGTGTTTCCACCCTATCTCCTGTCCTCGTTGGGTTGTAGACCTGGGGCAGAATTGCACATCCGACAGCCCTACTAATCCTAATTATATACGACTTGTATACACAAGGTAATGATAGATGGACCAAGTATGATCCTATCAGGAACACCAGGGCAAAGTTGCCAGGTTTATGAGTGAGTATTCTACAAAGCAGAAGAGCTCAACCCCAGTAGTAATGTTAAGAAAGCAAATTTCGGGACGAAATTCATTCTAATAGGGGGATGATGTGGCAACCCAAAAATTTCTTTTCTGTACAACCACTCACTTCAACTGAAGTCAAAACCGTGCCTACTAACTTTCAAGCTTTTTGGGATACGTTTGAGTGTTTTGAAGTTCGTGCTTCAGAAGATATCAGGAGAGAGGATACCCTAGGGTTTATTATGTAGAAATAAGTGCCCAAAACTTCAAGAGTGTGGAGTTTATGGTCCAAAATGGTAATGGTACCGTAAACCCTAAAGACTATATAAGTAAGACTTACCCATTTTGGTTCATTTCTTCCATTTCCAACTAGAGAAAACCCGATTTCTCTGCCAAGGATCTTCAACTGTTCACCCCCAATTGTAAGTACTTCAACCCTAGAGAGTATTAAAGTGTACTTGATGCGTTAATACCATGGAAATCATCCAAATATCCCAAGGAAAAGGTGTTCACGGCCCAAGATCCTCTTGGACCGTGAACACTAAAAATGAGGCCAAAAGTGTGCCCTATGTCCCTATAGACCTTGGAACCAAACATAGAAACTACCCTTGACATGTTTAGACCTTAGGAGCATCAAGAAAGCACCCAAAAATCACAAAGAACATCGTGTTTACGGCCCAAGAATCTTCTTGGACTGTAAACCCTAAAAAGTGTGCTAAAGTGTCCCTATTCTCTTGCCAAACCTTGGAAACGAACCTAGAACCTTCCTTTGATGTGTTTAGCACATGAAAACTGCCAAAATACCCCCTAAATATGTGTTTATGGTTTGGGAAACCTCCCAAAACCGTAAACACCTCAAATGCATGTTTTGATGCCCGAAACTCTTTCCTTAAGCCTAGAAACTAGCCTAGACCTTTACCTTGAAGAGTTTAAGACTTGAAAACATCATTTGACCATAAACCATTTGGGTTTACTACCATAAACCCAAAGACAAATGGTCCAAAAACCGTAAACCCCATAAAGGGGTGATATGTTGACCTAATCACTTCCTAAGGCTAAGACTTGAAGTTAGGATGCTTCAAAATCACTTCTAGGACTTCAAATCACAAGAGCAAAGTAGCATGAGTTTATGGCCGTAAACTCATGGGTTTACAACCATAAACTAAATTGGAGTTGGTCTCAAAACCGTAAACACCATTAAGTGCCTTTTCACCTCCTTTTGTTAAATCACATATGATTCCAACACTTAACCAAGGTGTTTCCTAGTCCCGGAAGGTGTTTCCTGTCATATAGTTGTTTATAAACACTATATTCATGTCAATATGTGTCCTTATATGTCATTTAGGACTTGTTGTGTCTCGGGACTTCATTCGTTGAACTTCTCATCCATACGCGCATACCTGTTTGAATCACCCACATCAGGTGATTTCATACCCCGTAATGAATCTTTTAACTATTTTAACTGTTTTAAGAGGGGGGGGGGGGGGAATACAGGTCGAACACAATGGTAATTGTGTAAATTTTTCTTGTTAAACATCTTTCAAAATGTTACTTATGTCATTTATAAGTTGTCAAAACATTTGAAAAAACTTTTAAAGGTTATGTTACTTTATAGTTATACAAAACTCTGTTTTTAAAGTACAAGCATAACTTAGTAGAGAAACGAGTCTTTTCAGTAACAGTCCAAGTAGAGCATTAGTCAACTATTATAGGTATAGTTAATAGAATGCTATTCATTACTTCTAGTACAATGAAGCACACAAAAAAACAATACCATAACAGAACAAACAGTGAAGAGAATCTAACATTACCAGAACCGAACATAACAAACACGTTAAGTTGCTATAGCATGAGAACACACAAACATGATCTAATTATACCAATGAATCACTAACGAATTAGTGATAGTTATATTAGGTATACATGATCATATAACTTTAATGTGAATTACATGGCTTGCAAGAAATTGTTGGGGTCGCGTTTGGTTCCTTTAATCTCTCTACATTGAGGGCGTTTAGTAGGGGTTCTAGCTTTCATATTATGACCGTAATAAAACAAATATGTTTTTTTGGTTATTAGTACATCCACATGTCATTATAAACGACATCTGTGTACTTACTTTTCCCATTACTTTCATAAAGTGTCATTATCACTTGAAAGTTGATCTATTTTCTAGTCAAGATAGTTATAAACTAAGGAGAATATACTTTTACATTTGACAAAGGAACAGTCGGGTTTTAACACAGAACAAAAGATGCCTTAGTAGAAGGCTACGATTAAAGGTTAGGATCATAATGCTAGCTTTATGATTCCTTAGTGTATACACTATAGGATACATATATACTAATAGATTCTGATAGCTAATAGGATGTGTGCTCTTCGCTTCATTTCCTATTCTCGTTGGATTGTGGGCTTGGAATGAGGTCACCCAATCTATTATCTACCCGAATCTATATATATCTATGCTTAGTATCCATTAAGTCATCGTAAGGGTACCAGGTATGGATCAGGTTATAGGACACTGAGTCAATGCATAGTTTTTCTAGTACAAAACTTACTTTTCAAAGTCAGTACTTTTGGTATGCAAAACTAGAGATTCCCAGATAAGGGCTTAATTCATTTTATTAAGCCAGTACAGTTTTAGAGACTTTAGGTGAGTAACTCTATATATATAAAACAAATATCCAATAGATAGTTAAATGTGTGTTTTCTGCCTTACTTCTTGTTCCCGTTGGATTATGGGCTTAAGGCAGATTCACCCAATTAACTTTCTACTCGAGATCAGATTATATATAGTAGTATAAACAAAGCTATTATAAAAGTAGTCACCGTAGTCATTATTTTACTATAAGGAATATAGGTTTTTTTAAAGAAATTTTCATTAGATATAAAGGAACCATTACAAATAACTCCATGAGTAACAAGTGAATACACCAGGGTTATATACGACAACGATCCAACAACCAATGGAATGTGTGCTATCTGCCTTACTTTCTATTCCCCGTTGGGTTGTGAGCTTGGGGCAGATGCGCACAATCGATTGTTTGTTTAGTCTAAGTATATATAACTTGTACCCACTTAGTACCCATAGAAACGCTTGTAGTGTCATTTTACTTAACTTTCATTCAAGTAGGAAATATAGGATTTTCTAGAGGAACAAGCGAACTTTTCAAAACAGAACTTACAGCTTACACCACATCTGCATATACATTTTCCACAACATTTTATATCTTACTCACATCACTAAAATCTTATGAACTCACCAGCTTAATTGTTGATCAACTCTTTCAAATAACTTGTATTCTCAGGAGACTATTAGACAGGTGCTCGTGCTGGGGATTCAGAAGATGGAGCATTATAGCTTCAAGTCTTGTTTTGTTATCTGTTACGACTTTTATGTTTTGTGAGCACACACATTGTAAACAATTTCTTTCTAAATGAAATGGTTGTTCATTACTTTCTTACCATATACATATCTCGTGATACTAAACATGACGTCCTCCGCCCCTGAACGTTTCTGCCGTTTCAGTTTTGGGGTGTGACAGATACTTCAGAAAGAATTCAAACACATCGTTAATACATGATATGGAGTTGGAGATGGCACAATCTCTAACTGAATATCAAAGGTAAAAATGCATGAAGATATTAGACGACATGTTTCAAAAAAGACTTGGAGTTCCGAGAGCTGAAGGAATAGAGCTCGGAAGGCGATAAGAAATGAGAACACGTTACCATTTCGGATTTGAATTTCGAGGTATACTTCATTGATATCCTTCAGAAATAAAATATTTCTAGAAGAGAATCCTCTCAAGATATCCAATGTAACTATATCAAATTGTGCTTCAAATGATGAGGAATGTAAAAAAACTAAAGACTAGAAGAAAAGTTTAGATAAAAAGGAACACATAATGATCCTTTATTTTCCAAGAAGAAACAATTCCGAGAAGAAAAGTTTTAATTCATAATTATTTGAATTTCTAATGTTTTCATTACAGAGTGCAAACTTCTTGGAAGAATTGAGGATCAGACATCATCATTCCCATTTTATTCAAAAATCCAGTAAATTTGGTTTCTTCAAATGCCTTAGCAAAGACATCATCAATTTCATCATTGGATGGAACAAAAATGAGCTCAATGTTACCTTATAGAACATGATCTTTAACAAAATGATACAAAATATCAATGTGCTTGGTCATGGAGTGTAACATTCGGAATCCCAGGTATATTATTTTAATATTTATTTTTGGATTATGTGAAGGAACTCGGCGAGTTGATGCGTAGACTCACCGAGTAGGGTTGTGGTTGATCATCCGGGTTCGCATTGGACTCGACGAGTCCAAGCTGTTTAATGAAACCCTAATCCTCCGAGGTTGGAGCCTATTTAAGGGCACTCTTAGCCTTCCATTGCGGCTACCAGTCCCTTGAGAGCACCCTTAGTGAGCTATATCGGTTGGGAGGAAAGGAGAAGCCATAATTGATCTTTCTATCCTTGGTTTGGCAAAAATAAGGTGATCAAGAGCAAGAGGAGACTGAAGGAGGTGTGATTCAAGTGCTTTCAGAGTCCAGAGACTTCAACTTGAGGTATTCATTCGGACCCTCTTCAGTTTTGGTATTATACTTAGAGATTAGGATTTCCTAACCTCTTTTGAGGATGTTTATGTGGAGAAATTGGTCCCTTATCGAGTCTATGCTTTGGATCTGGACTCAAAGAGGTCTACAAACTTCAATCCATTAAGCTTTATGAGTCCTTGTGGGGTGATTGGACTTAGGTTTCCATTTTTAGGACTAAATCACCATTTGATGCCATTATTTATATATATAAACATCAAGTTTCGAGCTTTACATGATTATATTGCTTGGGAAGGTCAGATATATGGATTTGAGGAATAGATCTGACCTCAGGAGGTCAATAGAACTTGTGCATGACATGTACTTGTCGATTTACCTGGGGACTCGTCGAGTAAAGGGAGGGACTCGACGTGTTAAATGGGACTAAGGAGTTAAGTGGACAAAGGTGGACTCGCCGAGTTGCCCAAGTGCACTCGCCGAGTCGAGTCAAAGTTTGAGCGTTGACTTTGGTTGACTTTTAGGGTTTGGTTATCAGTGAGGCCTTTTGAGCTAGAAGAGGGGTAAAATGGTATTTTATCCTTCTGAGGATGTTATGAAAGGTTGGAGTATAGTTATATTTATGGGAGTATTTGTATTATGTGTTTAGGCAGAGGCTAGATCGTATTTCTACCGTGTCAGTGATTTACCGAGATATCAGAGGTGAGTCTTCTCACTATACTGTACCTGGAAGGGTACCTATGTGTGACCGGAAGGTTAGATATGCTATAAGATATATGCATTGTATGTGATTAGTTAACTGTTTTGTATGTGCTATGTATGATATGCTTGTTATGGGCCGGAAGGCATTATGTTATGGGCTGGAAGGAATTATGATGTGGACCAGAAGGTCAGGGAGTTATGGACCGGAAGGTCGACACGGGTAGGGCCGGAAGGTCTACCGGGTTGGGACGGAAGTCCCCTGAGACACTGATGGGTTTTGAGCATTCTAACACTTCCTAAGTGTACATGCAACCCTAATAACCTTGGATCTATGTTTGTCATAATTATCATGCAAAGTTGAATTCCAAGGCTATATTCCTAACTAACATACATGGGGAACAATTTTAACTTGAATGATAGATAGAATAACTTACCTTGTTGTTGCTTATGTTCCTTGAAACCTTATGAGACTAGCACCCCAAGTGTGATGCCTCAAATGCTTCACACAACACCAAATGCTCTTGGAAAAACTTATGAGAGAATGCACACTTCTTGAAATCGGCCAAGCCCTCTTGTTTCCTTAGTGTAGCCGATTTTGATGGAGAATGAGATCTTTATATAGTATTGACACATCTAGGGTTACACCATGTAAACCCTAATGTGTCATGACTCTTCATTTCCATGACCCATGGGTTTGTAACTCCCATGGAGCATCCATGGAGCATCCTATGGGTAGAACCCAACTTAATAATCCATGGAGCCTCTTAGCCCACTATACAAGATATGGATGATTTACATAATCAACCCATATATTTAATTAGTTCTCTTTTGACCACTTAATTAATTCTAAATTGATTATTTATCAAACTAATCAAATAATATTATTAATATATTAGAACTTATAATATATTAATACTCTCCAAGTGTTATTTCTCTCATTTAGTCTATCCAACTGCATGGTGCCATGCCACCCAAATGGACCATGCCGGGTCGGGTCAAGTACATACCAAAAATACTTATAGACTTAGACACCTTATCCAACAGTCTCCCACTTGGATAAGTCTAATAACTATTACTGCATGTATGACTTCAGGAACCGATCGGCAATCGTAGCTCTTTTCAAGGTTTCTCAGAACTGAGAAGATGATGGTATGCCATTTAAGATAAGTGATCATATAATCCTCTGTTCTAGATATCAGTTGGACAAATACATGGACCAATGTCTTACTTATTGTCCAATAGTTTGTTTCCCGATTTCCGATTTGTTTGACAAAGAACTTAATTGAACACATAAACTTAGTTCTGACCGGGCCCGGTACATAGGTAAAAACAAAATCATCGAGGGGCCCAGATACCAGCTTCTAATCCAAGAAGGAACAGATAAACTAGAGTCATATGTTTGTTCTACCACTCATTGAATTACACACAAGAGCACGATTTATAACATCGAGTTACCAATGCGTTTTCGTACAATCAATGCGTAACCAACTTGTAAGTAACAAATCATATCTCTAGGTTTGAAGACTTATATGATATTACTGTCTCACGATCACTCGAGATAGAATTCCATGAAGTGATTCCAGTGAGCGTGGGTTGAGTCCAATGCTCAGAACTTATGAACACTCATGATTGTTGTAGCCTTGTCTAACACCTTAGACCTCTGCAACCAATCATGGCAGTCTTGATTCATACCTACTTCCGACATATGACTGACTGTGGAGGTTTGAATAATATGTTATACCAAACAAAATTATTCTGGAAGTCAAAACATGCAAAAAAAATATAGTAAACGATTGACAAGAGATAGCAACACTTTACACATAAATAAAACACTTTTTATTCATCATCTAATGTCAATTACACTTTACAAATTTCGAGGTTATCTAACTACTAAATCTAATATCATCCTTCAGACCTATGCTTCGAGCATGCTGGAGATCCTTAACCCGAGTCAGTTCCTTCGTGAGAGGATCTGTTGGGTTCTCATCCGATGATACCCTCTTTGCCACGAGGAGTCCTTCAATTTTATGTCTAATAAAATGGTATTTTCTGTCGATGTGTCTGGATCTCCTGTGATCCCTTGGTTCCTTGGCTAAGGCAACAGCACTTTCACTATCACAGAAAATTTCCATTGGATCTTTAATAGCTGGTACAACTCCAAGGTCTCCGATGAAGTTCTTTAGCCATATAGCCTCCTTTGCCGCCTCGCTCGCTGCAATATACTCTGATTCACAAGTAGAATCTGCCACTGTCTCTCGCTTGGAACTCTTCCAAGAAATTGCTCCTCCATTTAGGGTAAAGACCTAGCCTGACTGAGAGCGGAAATTATCCCTATCAGTCTGGAAGCTAGCATCACTATACCCTACAACTCTCAAGTCATCACTCCCACCGAGGGTAAGGACCCAGTCCTTAGTCCTTCGGAGGTACTTGAGAATATTCTTTACCGCAGTCCAGTGTTCCTTGCCAGGGTTCCCCTGAAATCTGCTAACCATGCTCAGGGAAAAGGCTACATCAGGTCGAGTACACATCATAGCATACATGATCGATCCTACAGTCGAAGCATAAGGTATTCGACTCATTTCTGCTTTCTCAGCCTCAGTGCTAGGGCTTTGTGTCTTACTCAATTTGGCATTACTCTAGATGGGTAACTCTCCTTTCTTGGAGTCCTGCATGCTGAATCTTTTTAGCACCTTATCCAAGTAGGTACTCTGACTAAGTCCAATTAGTCTTTTACTCCGATCTCTCAAGATCCTTATCCCTAAAATATAGGCAGCTTCACCAAGGTCCTTCATAGCGAAACACTTCCCAAGCCAGGACTTTACGTCCTGCAGGGTTGGAATGTCGTTTCCTATGAGTAGTATGTCATCCACATACAATACCAAAAAGCTAACTATACTCCCACTAGCCTTGACATACACACAAGATTCATCTTCACTCCTAGAAAAGCCAAATTCCTTGACCTTTTCATCAAAGCAAAGATTCCATCTGCGAGGTGCTTGCTTTAATCCATAGATGGATTTCTCAAGCTTACACACTCTATTAGGGTACTTGCTATTGACAAAACCTTCCGGCTGACTCATGTAAACATCTTCAGCCAATTTTCCATTAAGGAAAGCGGTTTTGACATCCATTTGCCAAATTTCATAGTCATGAAATGCGGCTATGGCTAACATAACCCTAATAGACTTAATCTTGGCTACCGGAGAAAAGGTCTCATCATAATCCACTCCAGGAATTTGTGAGAACCCCTTTGCAACCAGTCTAGCCTTATAAGTGTGTACATTACCATCCATGTCGGTCTTCTTCTTGAAGATCCATTTGCACCCCACCGTCTTACGACCTGGTACATTTTCAACCAAGTTCCAAACTTGATTGTCATACATGGATTGTATCTCGCTATCCATAGCCTCTTTCCATTTAGCAGACTCGGGGCCTGCCATGGCTTCCTCGTAGCTGTTAGGGTCATCTTGACTTACTAGTGTCCCATCACTAATAAGTGTCTCACCTTCTGCAGTAATATGGAATCCATAGTAATGCTCAGGTGCACTCCTAACTCTCGTGGAACGCCTCAGAGGTACAAATTCGTCAATTGGCTCAACAGGAGTTTCCTCCTCAAGTTGAGGGCTAGAGTTTGAAGTTCCTTCACCACTTGACTCTTGAATTTCTTCAAGATCAATTTGCCTCCCACTGTCTCCTTGGGTTATAAACTCTCTTTCTCGAAAGACTCCTCTTATTGCTACAAAGACCACATTCTCACTAGGTCTGTAGAAGAGGTAACCAAAGGATTGTTGTGGGTAGCCGATGAAAATACACCTCTCGCTTCGAGGTTCGAGCTTATCATGAGTCTCGCGTCTCATGAAAGCCTCGCAACCCCAAATCTTGATGTGGTCTAGTTTAGGTACTTTACCAGTCCACATCTCGTGAGGAGTTTCGGCAACTTTCTTTGTAGGGAATAGATTAAGAATATGGGCGGCAGTCTATAAGGCATACCCCCAGAATGAGATTGGTAGCGAAGCTCGACTTAACATGGAACAAACCATGTCTAACAAGGTTGGATTGTGCCTCTCAGCCACACCATTCAACTGCGGTGTCCTGGGAGGTGTCAATTGTGAGACAATCCCACATTCCCTTAGATAGTCGAGGAACTCTGAACTAAGATACTCATCATCTCGATCGGATCGAAGCATCTTAATGTTCCTGCCCAATTGATTCTCGACTTCCTGTTTAAATTCCTTCAACCTCTCGAAAGTCTCTGACTTATGTTTGATTAAGTAGACATATCCATATCTACTATAATCATCGGTAAAAGTCAAATAATAACGATTAGCATCCCTTGTGGCTTGTTTGAATGGTCCAGACACATCCGTGTGTATAAGGTCCAACAAACCTTCACCCCTTTCACACGAGCCTGTGAAGGGTGACTTTGTTATTTTTCCAAGTAAGCATGATTCGCAACTATCATCTGATTTTAGGTCAAACGACTCCAAGACTCCATCCTTTTGGAGTTGGCCTATGCGTTTCTTGCTTATATGTCCAAGACGACAATGCCATAATGATGCATTATCCAAGTTATTATTATTAGGAGAATCAATACACAAAACATTATTTCCTGCGTTATCTACAACATATACAGCTTCATACACACCATCACAAGGTAATGCTTTATAATAAAGAACATTATTAAAGAAAGCATTAATCGAACCAACTTCATTATCAAATGAAAAGGTGAAACCTTGTTTATACAATGCATGAAAGGAAATAATATTTCTTGCCATTTCTGGCGAATAACAACATTTATTCAAATCTAAATTTAACCCACTACTTAGCGATAAATTATAAACTCCAATCTTGGTGACAGGTGTAACTTTCCTATTCCCCATGATTAAGTTTATTCTTCCTTGCTCCACATTCTCACTTCTTCTTAGTCCCTGCAAGTCACAACAAATGTGAATACCACAACCGGTATCAAGGACCCAAGATTTCGAATGGGGTGAGTTATTAGAAATGATAGTGTAAATACCTGCATGGTTGGGTTTAACTTTCCCATCCTTCACATCTTGCTGGTATTTTGGGCAGTTCCGCTTCCAATGTGATTTTTCATGGCAATAGAAGCATTCAGCCTCTTTTGGGTCAGAAGAAGGAGTGACAAAACCTTTCTTGGTTCCACTTGAAGAAGAGCCATCAAGGGTCCTAACCTTGGTACCCTTTGAAGAACTCTTTCTCTTCTTCCCTCGACTTTTCCCGATTGCCAAAACCAGAGTGGAGTTTGGAGTAGGAGTGTTAACAACCGACTTCCCCTTAAGACCTGATTCTGCGGTCTTGAGAAGTCCCTGAAGTTTTCTGAGTGGGACTTCTTCCTTATTCATGTGATATGTCATGCGGAATTGATCATAACACGATGGTAAGGAACGCAAAATTATATCTATTGCAAGCTCCTCAGGGAAAATCACATTAAGTTTCAGCAATCGATCCACATACCTTTGCATTTTCTACATGTGGCTCGTGACGAAATCCCCGTCCTTCATCATGGTTGTTATCATGGAGCAGATGATTTCGTACCTCTCTTGTCATGCACTTTGATGGTATCTTTCCATCAAATCTTGGTGCATTTCATAAGGGTAGAAATCCTCATAGGACTTTTGGAGTTCTGCTGTCATTGTGGCCATCATGATGCATGCTACTTTCGTAGCATCCCTTTCATGTTCCTGAAAGTCAGCGATCTCCTGAGGAGTTGCAGTGGTCTCATCAATCTCCTTAAGCTCTTTGTCGAGGACATATTCTTTGTCCTCGTAGCGGGTAATCATCCTGATGTTTCTGATCCACTCATTGAAGTTGGATCCATCAAAAGTGACTTTCCCACACAAGCTCATAAGAGTAAAGGAGCCATTAGGATTCGAGCCAGAAGCAGCATTGTTTGAAGACATCTGAAGGAAGAGGACAAGATTAGTTTAGATATTAAGAGAGTTCTTAATAAACACCCAAATGTAATATTAAGGCTAGGATCCAATCACAATATATTATAACTTAGAAGAGGTATGCCGTAATCCAAGCTATAACATATTTGAAAGGTAGGTGAATGACGATTCACCAATTTCCACCACGAAAACCGAAATATTAGATATTAGGTTTTATGATTGGTTCTTAGAAATTCCTAGATTCTTTGAGATTCAATGAAATTTTCAAAGGCATGTTTCAATCTCGAGTGTGCCCTCCAAGTTTTGTGACTGGGATACCGAGGATCACAAAACGAGGTGTGAAGTAACCATGCAAATCACTTGGTACCCTTAAAGTTTATCACTCAATCGATGTGCCGGTAAACCACACACGCTCCACCGATACTATAATAAACCTTAAGTCACCCTTTACATACCTTCTTAAGTCCAAGTTAGTGTGCCGGTTAACCACACACGCTCCACCAACGACTTAGACAAAGTGTAAAGTGTAATTTCATGGATTAGCACCTTATTCACATTTTCCCTAAAGTAACTAAGATTGGGAATTTAATAAAACATTTAGTTACTTTATTATATTCATCATACTTTGAATGAGAATTTATAAGTCCTTGTCTTACCCGTTCGGCTAACGACCCTCCTCCGGTCAAGCAAGCGGTGGGTGAGAGTAGACACCCATTAAGTCACCATTTTATAGGCAACAACCTTATACCCACCTTATAGACCGGCTTCGTGAATGAGGCGTACTAGCGGTAAGAGGACTTTGTTCTTATACATACATATATATATATATATATATATATATATATATATATATCTATATATATATATAATTATTAAATCATCATAATATAAGTATAAGGATTGAATTTTAACTTTTAAAATTCTAAGGGTTGGAACTAAAGTTTTAACTTAACTTTACTTGTTCCAAAACTTGAGGGCAAGTTTTGTAACTTTCAAAACTTTTCATTTCTTATAACTTATGAGTTTAATAGAGTAATAAAATGAAGACTCTTCATTTTTCTAACTCTTGTGTTCTTTTAATGGTTTTAATTCAAGTGTGACTCTTGGTTTTCCATAACTTGAGGATAAGTTATGGACTCCATTAAAACACATTATGATCAAGAATTAATCTACCACATAGGTTACAAATAATTTCTATGATCATCTAAAACATCATAAGCACAAGAACATGAATATGAACACATTCATAAATCAAAATTACACTTAAAACTTTGTAATTTTGATAACTAGTTGTTGTAAATGAATTAGAAAGAACATTACACCATCAAAACAAGTTTTCAAGTACCAAAACAGTTTAGGGTAATGTTTCTAGTCCATTTCCAGCAACTAAAGTCGAAATTCTGCAATCTCTCAACCCTACTCGCCGAGTGCATGAACTTACTCGCCGAGTTGGTTGAAGCTACACATGAACTCGACGAGTCCCCCCTATGGACTCGACAAGTCCATTCGTAGACAGCAATATTTTCGACTTTTTTCAACTTTTAAGCACAAATAAAAAGCAAACAAGCCTAGGCTCTGATACCACTGATGAGTTTTGAGCATTCTAACACTTCCTAAGTGTACATGAAACCCTAATAACCTTGGATCTATGTTTGTCTAATTATAATGCAAAGTTGAATTCCAAGGCTATATTCCTAACTAACATACATGGGGAATAATTTTAACTTGAATGATAGATAGAATAACTTACCTTGTTATTGCTTATGTTCCTTGAAACCTTATGAGCCTAGCACCCCAAGTGTAATGCCTCAAATGCTTCACACAACACCAAATGGTCTTGGAAAAACTTATGAGAGAATGCACAGTTCTTGAAATCGGCCAAGCCCTCTTGTTTCCTTAGTGTAGCCGATTTTGATGGAGAATGAGATCTTTATATAGTGTTGACACATCTAGGGTTACACCATGGAAACCCTAATGTGTCATGACTCCTCATTTCCATGACCCTTGGGTTTGTAACTCCCATGGAGCATCCATGGAGCATCCTATGGGTAGAACCCAACTTGATAATCCATGGAGCCTCTTAGCCCACTATACAAGATATGGATGATTTACATAATCAACCCATATATTTAATTAGTTCTCTTTTTACCACTTAATTAATTCTAAATTAATTATTGATCAAACTAATCAAATAATATTATTAATATATTAGAACTTATAATATATTAATAATCTCCAAGTGTTATTTCTCTCATTTAGTCTATCCAATTGCATGGTGCCATGCAACCCAAATGGACCATGTCGGGTCGGGTCAAGTACATACCAGAAATAGTTATGGACTTAGACACCTTTCCGGGGTTGACTACCATGTTGAGTATCAAATCCAATGCACATAGTAAGTAAAGTAAAACAACCATTACATTACATAATAAAAGTTTTACAGTTGTTTCAAAAGTAAAGTTTGTACAGTTGTGATACATAGTATATATAAACAAAATGAAACGGATCTTCATGTACTCCGTCTTCGAGCAAAAGGATCTTCGGGTACCTGTTCTAATGCTGACCTGAGAACACAAGCGGTTTGAAAATCAGCATAAAGCTGGTGAGTTCATAAGCGGTTTTTGTTTGTGAAAATGTTTCGAGTTTCCTTTCTATTTCTGAAATGTTATATGCACCAAGAAAATCCCATATTTTCTTAATAGTTGGTTATTGTTTCCCAATTGTAAAGTATAGTAAGTTTGTACACTGAAAACATGTTTATTCATGTGAAAATGTATAGTTGGTTATCTGACTGGTTAAACTGTTCTGTTTACTTATCATGTGTTACCAGGAAAGTCCCATACTTTCCTTATTGTATGTTACAAACTGTAAAAGATGTAATGTTATCTAGTTTGTTACTCTTTCTAGTTATGTAAGTGTTACCCAGGAAAGCCCCATGCTTTCCTGCATGTAGGTTTCTAATGTAAACGATGTTAAAGATGTAAAAGATGTAATCGTGATTAGGTTCCATGTTTTCCCCAGGAAAGTCCCGTACTTTCCTGATTGTTAGTTACAGAACGTGAAAGATGTAAAAGATGTAAAAGATGTATAAAGTGGTTCATTATTACTGTAAGTAAATCTCTGTTATCCTAAGTGCGAGTTCCATAACCATACAATAGACTAAAACCTGTGGCAATAAGTAGTCCACATGTGGCAATAAGTCGTCCACATACTTATGACTTTCATCACCCTTGAACCATTTCGGTTCGGCTGTAGCTAGCAGCCAGGTGTGAGGTAGTCAGCCCCGTATAGATCTATACACTCAAGTCATGCTCTCTAAATACCAGAGACTCTGGTTATGGGTGTAGTCCTCCACTCGCGTAATCTGGGTGGAGTGTTCTCCGAGGATGTGTCTCTAATCATACAGGAATAACAAATTTACTAGTAATAATATGACAGTCCTCCACTCGTGTATGTGTGTGGAGTGTTACCGAGGACAAAACAGTATACAAGTATTATGTTCAAATATTTTAATGTCATGCTTTTAACTGATAAAATGTGGAAAGCCATTTGTGAAATATATGTAAAACATACTAGTTTAAAGACCTATTTCACAAATATATGTTACGTGATCAGTATGTTCAATCTGTTATCAGTTGTAGTAATCAGTTATAAAAGCATAAGAATATGAAACACACAGTTGAAAACATGTTTTGAGTATAAGAATTCCCTTGTACTTTGCTTGTGTTCCCCCCTGAAAACAGTGAAAAACAGTGAAAAAGGGTAGGGGTATGAAGTCACCGGACTCGGAAACGTGTCGGTTTTGAATGCTAGACGTTGGTTCGGGTTTTGATTACTCACGATGTCCCTATGTAAAATGAAATAGTTTCCACATATATACAATTAGGGATACATTCACTAATCATATGGAACATTACACTCCAATGAGGTTAAACACCTCAAAACGAACGTTTGGAGTGACCCGGGTGACATCTTCGGACGTGTAATGGCACTAGGGACTTGGGACTTGAGTTTACTCCCCAAGAGTAAACATTTTAAAGAGTTTACAACTATGGAACACACACATACATGAGTTTACGGCCGTAAACTCATGTGGGTGTGGTTTTGATGATTTAAGGCCTCAAATGGACATAGGGATTGCTAGAATGGATTATCTAAAATGCCTTGGAACACTTGGAATGAATTTACATCATTTAAAACATGAGTTTACGGCCACACTCATAGAGTTTACGGCCGTAAACTCATCCATGGCTAAGAATGGTTAATTTGAACTATATAGGACAATCACATGTGATTCTAACTAATTTTCTAAGCATTGTTATGAATTTAGGTTACCATTAGCCACACTTATAGGAGTTTATGGCCTAGGAGGGGTTCTTTGGCCGTAAACTCACTTATGTAGGGTATAAGTTGTGTTTAGGGTCTCCAAACCATTTTTAGATGAATCTAGGATTTACCGCAAGGCCATTGGTTGAGTTTGAAAGCATTTTGACATGTCTTAAGGCATTAAATCACCCTTTTAGAGGAGTTTACGGCCCAAGAGTATGTCTTGGCCGTAAACTCACTTTTATTACCTAAAAATCAAGTTTAAAGTGTTCCAATTCTAGATTAGCAAGCCCAAAGGTCATATCTAAGTCCCAACTATGATTTGGAAGGGTTAATTGGCTCAAAAACCCTTTGAATATGAGTTTACGGCCCAAGAATGATCCTTGGTCGTAAACTCGTTCAAACCTCATAAAATTCATGTTTTAATTATTTAGAGTCCATATCTTGAAGTCCCTTGGCCATATCTAAAGTCCAAATGAGTTTAGGAAGGAGTTTAAGGGCTTAAAACCCTTCAAATTGGTGTTTACAGCCTAGGCATGCTCCTGTGCCGTAAAATCACATATGTTGTCCTATTTTATTCCGATTTTGGAAGCCAAACATGCTATAGATTAAGGCTAGGAAGGTGTTTAAATGTCGAATTTGGAAGCCAAACATGCTATAGATTAAGGCTAGGAAGGTACCTTAGAGATTTGAAGCCTTAAATTTGAGTTTTGATCTCTTAAACTTGGATGAGGAGAGAGGTTGGTACTGTTTAATGGTAAATTGACCAAAGGCTTCAAATGGAGTCTTAAACACGTTTATATAGTGTTTAAGTTTTGGACACGGTGGAATTCTACCCGATACCGACGTTAGACAAGGCTTTTGGTCGTACCCGATTGAGTTACCGTAACCCGATACGGTAATTTCTAGAAATATTCCGATCACTAAAGTTGGGTGTTAAAATGATTTCTAAATGTATTAAGACACCCATTAAGTCATTTTAAATGTGTACTAAATAATGACTTAATTATACGGAAGATCGGAAATCGAATTTGGAATGACGATTGGTTGCGCGAATTGTACTACGAAAGATTTACAATAAAATGATACGGAAATTTCGGGTTGTTACATTATCCCCCCGTTAAAGGGAATTTTGTCCCAAAATTCAAGTTTAGAACATAAGACAAGATACAAATCATGGATAAGAAAAGAGTTGTGGATACTTCTGTTTCATTGAATCTTTCCGTTCCCAAGTGAATTCCGGTCCCCGCTTGGCATTCCAGCGAACCTTCACTAACAGGATGCGACTTTGTTTTGTACGTTTGACTTCTCGATCCATGATTTCGATCGGTTCCTCCACAAAGTTGAGGTTTTCATTGATCTCGATCTCGTCTAAACGAATTGTTAGGGTTTCATCGGATAGGCACTTTTTGAGATTTGAAACATGGAAGACAAGATGAATGTTACTGAGTTCATGAGGTAAATGAAGTTTATAGGCAACTGGACCGATCCTGGAGAGGATCTCAAAGGGTCCAATGTACCTTGGATTAAGTTTCCCATGCTTACCAAAGCGTACAGTGCCTTTCCAGGGCGAGACTTTTAACAGAACACGGTCTCCAACCTGGAATTCTAGTGGTTTCCGACGATTATCAGCGTAACTCTTTTGACTATCACGTGAGGCTTTCAGTCGGTTACGGATTTGAATGATCTTTTCGGTGGTTTCGCGGATGATTTCAGGACCAGTGAGTGCACTGTCGGGGACTCGACTCCTGGCTAACTGTGTATCCCCCACCTCGGCCCAACACAGAGGGGATCTGCACTTACGACCGTATAGGGCTTCGAACGGAGCAGCCCTAATGCTAGTGTGGTAACTGTTGTTGTACGAGAACTCGATCAAGGATAAATGTGTATCCCACGACTTTCTAAAGTCAATGACACATGCCTGAAGCATGTCCTCCAGGGTTTGGATTGTTCTCTCACTCTGTCCATCGGTCTAAGGATGATACGCCGTGCTCATATCTAGTTTGGTTCCAAGGGCTTTCTGAAGGGATTGCCAGAATCTGGAGGTAAACCTACTATCTCGATGAGAGATAATGGATACACGTACACCGTGTAGACGTACTACCTCCTGGATGTAGATTCGCGCGAGTCTTTCCATCTTGTATGATTCTTTAATTGGAATGAAGTGAGCGGATTTTGTCAAACGATCGACAATTACCTAAATGGTATCGTACCCACTAGAACACTTGGGTAGTTTGGTGATGAAGTCCATGGTAATCATCTCCTATTTCCACTTGGGAATCTTGGGTTGTTGGAGTAGACCTGAAGGCTTCTAATGTTCGACTTTGACTTTGGCGCAAGTCAGACACTTGCCCACGAATGTAGCTATCTCAGCTTTCATGTTTGGCCACCAGTACTGTTTCTTGAGATCCAGATACATCTTGTCCGAACCCGGGTGAACAGAGTATTTGGTTCTGTGTGCTTCCTCCATGATTATTTCCCTGAATCCACCGGATTTGGGAATCCAGATTCGATTCATAAAACAGTGAACTCCGTCACCTCTGATCTCAAGTTTCTTTTCCATTCCTCTCAAGACTTCATTCGACATGTTCTCGGATTTGAGGGCTGTATACTGAGCTTCTCGGATTTGCATGGGTAGATTGGAATGAATGGTCATCGTCTGGTTCTTCACTTTGTGGCTTGCACTATCCTTTCGGCTAAGAGCATCTGCTACCACATTGGCTTTACCGGGGTGGTAACGGATTTCACACTCATAATCACTAAGTAATTCTACCCATCGCCGTTGCCTCATGTTTAAGTCTTTCTGATTAAAGATATGTTGCAGACTCTTGTGATCAGTGAAGATTGTGCATTTGGTTCCGTAGAGATAATGTCTCTAAATCTTCAATGCAAAGACTACGGCTCCTAGTTCCAAGTCATGCGTGGTATAATTGACCTCGTGTGCTTTCAACTGTCTTGAGGCATAGGCAATCACCTTTCCTCTTTGCATAAGCACACAGCCTAAACCTTGATTAGACGCATCGCAGTAGACAACGAAGTCCTCTGTCCCTTCAGGCAGAGATAGAACAGGCGCGCTGCATAAGGCTTTCTTTAATGTTTGGAATGCGGTTTCTTGTTTATCACTCCAACAAAAGGGTACACCTTTCTGTGTCAGAGTGGTTAAAGGTTTGGCGATTTTGGAAAAGTTCTGAATGAATCGTCGATAGTAGCCGGCGAGACCCAAGAATTGACGAATTTCTGTGGGTGTTTTCGGTGCCGACCAGTTCTCTATCGCTTTTGTAACACCGTGATTTTCAAGACAAAATTTTCATTTAATTAATCAAATTAATATTAAGTCACTTGTTTAAAATCTCATACACATTTGAATTACAAAAACATAGTTCCATTTTCACTTAGTAGAAAACCAGGATCCCCCAGAATACAACTCTTTCTTTGGTGTGTACAATCGAGCCGGTGCCATCCCGTGTTACTGAAAGAACCTGAAACAACATACATAAAACACTGTAAGCACGAAGCTTAGTGAGTTCCCCAATATACACCTTACGCACATACGCCTTTCCAGGCCCTGACCTTCCGGTCCACTGCACAATGCTTTCCGGCCCATGAGATAATCGCCTTCCGGCCCTTAGTACATTGCCTTCCGGCCCATAACATATTGCCTTCCGGCCCATAACATATTGCCTTCCGGCCCATAACATATTGCCTTTTGGCCCAAAAACATATACGGCACATAATACATTTACTCTAACACATAAAGCACATATATCATATATCATACCTGACCTTTCTGTCACATAATACTTTGCCTTCCGGCCCATATAAACATGCATATCATGCGTAGCAACTAACTTTCCATTTATAGCATATATATACATAACACATAACATATTCGACCTTCCGATCACACAATCAAACCCTTCCGGGTACAGTATAGTGAGAAAACTCACCTCGTGGATACTGAAAGCTAGCAACTCCTGAAATCCCTCGTACTCGATCCGCCGAGCTACAGACTCCCTGTAATATCGTACGTCCCTTATTAACACTTTTATCTTTCAAGACAACTGACCCTAAGAAATCACACATAGGTCAACTCTGGTCAACAGTCTACGGTCAACTCGACCGGACTCGGCGAGTACCCTGGCGACTCGGCGAGTCTAGTCATCCTCCAGTCCTCTAGGTTTCCCCTTCTACTTGTTGAGTATCCTCCTTGACTCGACGAGTTACTCCTGGAAGAATCGCGGGGCCACCCCGACTCCACTCGCCGAGTCTGAAGAACAACTCGACGAGTCCCAGTTATTCTTCAAGCTACTCGCCGAGTCTGCTCATCGGACTCGGCGAGTCCATGCCATGCAGTCGATCACACTGCTTCCTGAGATACGTATTTTTCCGAATACACAAACATGGGACCTTCTGGACCTCTAAGGGTCCTAATACAGGGTTATATTTGTTTGGTAACAAGGTAATAATCCATCTAATCATCAAATGGGTTCCATAAACCCTAAATCCATATACACATCAATCACAGAAGAATGTAACCCGAGCTATTACCTGAATGATGTACCTTCTGTGTCCCCAAACTTCAGAACTCGAATTCCTTGCAGTTCCTTTAGCCAAAACCCTTCTCCTCCTTGCACAACAACTCCTTCAAGGTCACCAATGGCCTTCAAGCTTGCTCTAGATGCCACAGCCGCTTAGGGTTCTTCTCAATCGACCAAAAGATGAGCAATGACGGCATAAGATCCCTTATATACGACCCAAAACTGAACGGCTAGGGTTTCCGCTGAACAACGTCGACTCGCCGAGTCCATATCTGGACTCGTCGAGTCCAGTCGCGAACCCGCGACCAAGTCTGCGACCCTACTCGGCGAGTCTGGCTCCAACTCGCCGAGTCTCCCCTTTAAAACACCCCAAAATGCAATTTAACAATACTTGAGATTTCGGGTTGTTACAGCTTTAATCTTGGAAGGATCTACATGAATACCCTCGTCGCTTACTACGTGACCGAGGAAAGTTACCTTCCGTATCCAGAATTCACATTTGGAAAATTTCGCGTATAGCTTTTCGGATCTAAGGGTTTCCAACACTAGCCTCAAGTGTTGCTTGTGGTCTTCTTCGCTTTTGGAGTATACGAGGATGTCGTCAATGAACACGATAACGAATTTGTCTAAGAAGGGACGGCACACCCGGTTCATCAAGTCCATAAACACAGCCGGTGCTTTGGTTAGACCGAAGGGCATCACTACAAACTCGTAGTGTCCATACCGAGTCCTAAAAGCTGTCTTGGGAACATCATTCTCCTGGACTCGTAACTGATGGTACCCTGACCGAAGGTCTATCTTAGAAAAGTAGCTGGCTCCCTGGAGTTGATCGAAGAGGTCGTCTATTCTTGGAAGAGGATATCGGTTCTTAACGGTTAATTTGTTCAGTTCACGATAATCGATACACATCCGAAAGGATCCATCTTTCTTTTTGACAAACAGAATCGGAGCTCCCCAGGGTGAGGAACTCGGTCTAATGAATCCTTTACTGAGCAACTCATTGAGTTGACTGGATAACTCCTGCATTTTTGCCGGAGCTAAGCGATACGGGGATTTTGCTACGGGAGTAGCTCCAGGAATTAGGTCAATACGGAACTCGACCTGTCGTTCGGGAGGAATTCCTAGAAGTTCTTCGGGAAACACATCGGAAAAGTTACAGACTTCGGGGATGCTCGCGAGGTCTCTAACTTCTTGTTTCTCGTTGATCACATGAGCTAAGAATGCAACACACTCCTTTCGAAGGAGCTTTCGAGCTTTGATGCAAGAAATGATATGAAGGTTGGAACTGGGTTTATCGCCATAGATTACGAGAGTTTGATTCGAAGGAAGATTGAGACGGATAGCTTTTTCGTAACAAAGAATGTCAGCATGATTGAGGCTCAACCAATCCATGCCAATGATAACATCAAAGCTCTTAATAGAAACGGGCATGAGATCTATAAGAAATGAGTGATCGTTTAAGGTAAGCGTACAACCTATGAATACATCGTCAGCGTTTTCTTTCTCACCGTTAGCCATCTCGACGGTAAACGTTTCAGTTAGTGGTTGAGGATTTGGTTTTAGATTATGTTTGAATGCATGACTAACAAAACTCCTTTCAGCACCGGAATCGAAAAGAATACTAGCATATGAGTTGTCGAGAAGGAACACACCCGAAACAACAGTGGGATCAGCAACTGCTTCCTCTCGTCCCATGGTTAGAACCCTTCCAGTGTTATCGGCAGTTGACTTCTTGGGACCGTTCCTTTTAAAGTGTCCAACTTCTCCACAGTTGTAGCAGGCTTGACTAACACCTGCTCCCGATGATTGGTTGGCTGATTGGGTAGGAGTTCTGCAGTATCGAACTATGTGCCCTTTCTTACCACAGTTGGTGCAAGACAATTCTCGACAGGGACCAGGATGATGATGGTATTTACACTTATCACACAGAGGGAGGTTACCAGCATATTTACTGGTAGGAGTTGAAGCTGTGGATCCCATGACAGAAACAGCAGCAACAGGGGTAGTAGTAGCAGCATGGACTGCTACCGTCTGTTGTTTCTTGGATGATCCTTGAGAAGATTGACCCTTCTTCTTCTTCCAGAATTTCCTCTTTTCACCACTCCTTTGAGTCGGCTCAGAAGTGGTAGTGATTTCCTTAACATCGTCGTTGTGATCAATTAAAATTTGAGCTAAAGTCTTGGCACTATCATAGGTATCCGAACGAGCAGCCAAAACATGACTCTTTATTGGTTGAGATAACCCCCAAACGAACCTTTCGATCTTTTTGTTTTCAGGAGTGACTAATCCCGGGCAGAGAAGTGCGAGATCATCAAATTGGGAAGTATATGCAGCAATGTCGGAACCTTTCATCTTCAGGTTCCAGAGCTCATGCTCTAATTTCTGCATTTCACCACGGGGGCAGTACTCGGCAATGAGAAGTTCTTTCATGGCCTCCCAGCCCATGGCATTGGCTACGGGTAAGGTCAGAGATTTGACTCGGCCATTCCACCAAGTCAAGGCTTTATCCACGAAAGTACAGGCTGCGAACTTGACTTTATCGGACTCCGCACAAGCACATATTTCAAAGATGGACTCGATTTTCTCGAACCATCGAGATAAGGAAATGACACCTCCAGCGCCATTAAAGGATGTTGGTTTTGCGTTCATGAAATCCTTGTAGGAACCCCCTATTTTGTGTCCCTGGCTACCCTCAGGGTTTTGAGATTGAGTACCACCACCTGAACCACTAGGGTTTATTTGTGACATAGCTGCTATCATTGCAGCTGTCATCATCGTCTGGAGTGATGCTAGGTCAAACTGGGGAGGAGGTGGCGGCGAAGAAGAATTGTTGTCGTTCTTTGAGCTAGGTCTCTTTCGGGGAGGCATCTTGATCTAATAAGATCAAGAAAGAGAGGATGGTAAGTCCTCTACATTGAATCGATAGATATGACAGTTATATGATTCGAGTAAGCGATAAATCAGGAAAGAGTTATCAAACCAGATAATTTATCGCCAAGAATAATCACGGAAAGCCATTCGAACAAGGATTATTACAGAGGATTGGGATTGAGAAATACTCCCATAGTATTTCATGAATTGTTTACGACAATGATTCGATGATGTTTGGGGATATTAGGGTAAGTTTTAGGCATGCCACATACCACAGTCACTCCCAAGCACATGTTCGCCGTGTCTCGAATGAATATAGTTGGCCAGGCCATATTGACCCTAGACACGACTACATAACTGCCCAGGTTTAACCATAGTACACAACACCCAATTACTTATGTTCGGTTCTACTTGTGGCTACGGATGTCGACGGTTCGATATACTTGTATACTTTTGAAAATACTTGTAGTTTGAAGATACTTTTAATTCAGAGCATTTAGTCCCTTTAGTGTTTATAGTTTTATACCATGTAAGGTTTGGTATACTTCATTCACTATAAACAAGGGCTCTGATACCAATCTGTCACACCCCGAAAACCGAAGGCGGAAAACATTTTCGGGGTTGACTACCACGTTGAGTATCAAATCCAATGCACATAGTAAGTAAAGTAAAACAACCATTACATTACATAATAAAAGTTTTACAGTTGTTTCAAAAGTAAAGTTTGTACAGTTGTGATACATAGTATATATAAACAAAATGAAACGGATCTTCATGTACTCCGTCTTCGAGCAAAAGGATCTTCGGGTACCTATTCTAATGTTGACTTGAGAACACAAGCGGTTTGAAAATCAGCATAAAGCTGGTGAGTTCATAAACGGTTTTTGTTTGTGAAAATGTTTCGAGTTTCCTTTCTGTTTCTGAAATGTTATATGCACCAAGAAAATCCCATATTTTCTTAATAGTTGGTTATTGTTTCCCAATTGTAAAGTATAGTAAGTTTGTACACTGAAAACATGTTTATTCATGTGAAAATGTATAGTTGGTTATCTGACTGGTTAAACTGTTCTGTTTACTTATCATGTGTTACCAGGAAAGTCCCATACTTTCCTTATTGTATGTTACAAATTGTAAAAGATGTAATGTTATCCAGTTTGTTACTCTTTCTAGTTATGTAAGTGTTACCCAGGAAAGCCCCATGCTTTCCTGCATGTAGGTTTCTAATGTAAACGATGTTAAAGATGTAAAAGATGTAATCGTGATTAGGTTCCATGTTTTCCCCAGGAAAGTCCCGTACTTTCCTGATTGTTAGTTACAGAACGTGAAAGATGTAAAAGAAGTAAAAGATGTATAAAGTGGTTCATTATTACTGTAAGTAAATCTCTGTTATCCTAATTGCGAGTTCCATAACCATACAATAGACTAAAACCTGTGGTAATAAGTAGTCCACATGTGGCAATAAGTCGTTCACATACTTATGACTTTCGTCACCCTTGAACCATTTCGGTTCGGCTGTAGCTAGCAGCCAGGTGTGGGGTAGTCAGCCCCGTATAGATTTATACACTCAAGTCACGCTCTCTAAGTACCAGAGATTCTGGTTATGGGTGTATTCCTCCACTCGCGTAATCTGGGTGGAGTATTCTCCGAGGACGTGTCTCCAATCATACACGAATAACAAATTTACTAGAAATAATATGACAGTCCTCCACTCGTGTATGTGTGTGGAGTGTTACCGAGGACAAAACAGTATACATGTATTATGTTCAAATATTTTAATGTCATGCTTTTAACTGATAAAATGTGGAAAGCCATTTGTGAAATATATGTAAAACATACTAGTTTAAAGACCTATTTCACAAATATATGTTACGTGATCTGTATGTTCAATCTGTTATCAGTTGTAGTAATCAGTTATAAAAGCATAAGAATATGAAACACACAGTTGAAAACATGTTTTGAGTACAAGAATTCCCTTGTACTTTGCTTGTGTTCCCCCCCCCCCCCCCCCCCCCGGTGAAAATAGTGAAAAACAGTGAAAAAAGGGTAGGGGTATGAACTCACCGGACTCGGAAACGTGTCGGTTTTGAATGCTAGACGTTGGTTCGGGGTTTGATTACTCGCGATGTCCCTATGTAAAATGAAATAATGTCCACATATATACAATTAGGGATACATTCACTAATCATATGGAACATTACACTCCAATGAGGTTAAACACCTCAAAACGAACGTTTGGAGTAACCCGGGTGACATCTTCGGACGTGTAATGGCACTAGGGACTTGGGACTTGAGTTTACTCCCTAAAAGTAAACATTTTAAAGAGTTTACAACTATGGAACACACACATACATGAGTTTACGTCCGTAAACTCATGTGGGTGTGGTTTTGATGATTTAAGGGCTCAAATGGACATAGGGATTGCTAGAATGGATTATCTAAAATGCCTTGGAACACTTGGAATGAATTTACATCATTTAAAACATGAGTTTACAGCCACACTCATAGAGTTTATGGCCGTAAACTCACCCATGGCTAAGAATGGTTAATTTGAACTATATAGGACAATCACATGTGATTCTAACTAATTTTCTAAGCATTGTTATGAATTTAGGTTACCATTAGCCACACTTATAGGAGTTTACGGCCTAGGAGGGGTTCTTTGGCCGTAAACTCACTTATGTAGGGTATAAGTTGTGTTTAAGGTCTCCAAACCATTTTTAGATGAATCTAGGATTTACCACAAGGCCATTGGTTGAGTTTGAAAGCATTTTGACATGTCTTAAGGCATTAAATCACCCTTTTAGAGGAGTTTACGGCCCAAGAGTGTGTCTTGGCCGTAAACTCTCTTTTATTACCCAAAAATCAAGTTTAAAGTGTTCCAATTCTAGATTAGCAAGCCCAAAGGTCATATCTAAGTCCCAACTATGATTTGGAAGGGTTAATTGGCTCAAAAACCCTTTGAATATGAGTTTACGGCCCAAGAATGATCCTTGGCCATAAACTCCTTCAAACCTCATAAAATTCATGTTTTAATTTTTTAGAGTCCATATCTTGAAGTCCCTTGGCCATATCTAAAGTCCAAATGAGTTTAGGAAGGAGTTTAAGGGCTTAAAACCCTTCAAATTGGTGTTTACGGCCTAGGCATGCTCCTGGGCCGTAAACTCACATATGTTGACCTATTTTATGATTAAATGTCGAATTTGGAAGCCAAACATGCTATAGATTAAGGCTAGGAAGGTACCTTAGAGATTTGAAGCCTTAAATTTGAGTTTTGATCTCTTAAACTTGGATGAGGAGAGAGGTTGGTATTGTTTAATGGTAAATTGACCAAAGGCTTCAAATGGAGTCTTAAACACGTTTATATAGTGTTTAAGTTTTGGAAACGGTGTAATTCTACCCGATACCGATGTTAGACAAGGCTTTTGGTCGTACCCAATTGAGTTAACGTAACCCGATACGGTAATTTCTAGAAATAATCCGATCACTAAAGTTGGGTGTTAAAATGATTTCTAAATGTATTAAGACACCCATTAAGTCATTTTAAATGTGTACTAAATAATGACTTAATTATACGGAAGATCGGAAATCGAATTTGGAATGACGATTGGTTGCGCGAATTGTACTACGAAAGAGTTACAATAAAATGATACGGAAATTTCGGGTTGTTACATGTGTAAGTGGTATTTTTGGGAACTCGCTAAGCATTTATGCTTACAGTTCTTGTGTTATGTGTTTCAGGTACTAGCGAGGATCGTGGGAAGGCGCCGGCATGATCTGTACACACTGACGGAAGATTTATTTTATGATCTTCGGATGAATTTTTATTATGATGACATTTTCTAAATATGAGATTCGAGAATATTATATGATGGTTTATATTTTTTGAAAAATGAAAAATTGTTTTGAAAATTCACGTTGTTACATGGAGTGCTGAATTGGGTTATGAGAGATCACAATTGCCTTTGAGAATAGCAGTAGATAGGAATCTGTTGAAATCAGTAACCATAGTCCAAAAGCTGATATATCATCCATAGATATTGTGAGGTACAACTTGCAGTAACAATATATTCCACTTCGACTATTGAAAGAGCAATACAATTTTGTTGAATGAATGACCAACTAACCAATCTTCCACAAAAAAACTGACAACCACCAGATGTGATTTTTTTATCAAGTTGAAGTCCTCCATAGTTTGAGTCAGAATAGGCTTGAAGAAGTAAACTTTCATTTGCAAGGTACTAAATTTCAAGGTGCTTAGTTCCTTTGAGATATCAGAATATTTGCTTGACAGTTAAATTATGAGATATCTTCTGATTAACCTGGAATCTAGCACACATACATGTAGGAAACATGACGTCCAAAAGACTTGCAGTGAGGTAGAGTAGCGATCCAATCATTCCCATATATATCTTCTGATCAACGGCAACACCCAATGGCCCGAGAAGATCATGTGTCTGAAACCCATTGAACCTTTGGCGGAGGCATAAGTGTCCATTGAATATTTCGTTAGAAGTTTGGAAATGTATTTCTCTTGATGAATGAAGATTAAGTTGTTGTTCTGTTTAGCTTGCAGTCTAATGAATAAGCTCAATTCTCGATTCATATTCACCTAGAATCGACTAACCATTAGCTTTGCAAAATCATCAACCATCATTGGATTAGTTGATATAAAGATGATGTTGTCGACATATATTTGAACGAACATGAGATGGTTTACATTTGATCGTCAGAATAAAGTAGCATCAAGAATTCTTCTTTGAAAACCATAACACTTCATAAAATCAGTGAGTGTCTCACACTAGGTGCATGGAGCTTGTTTGAGGCCATAAACACTTTTTTTTTAGTTTGTAATTGTAGTTCGGATATGAAAGATCTACAAAACCAGGAGATTGTTGAAGATACACTTCAATATGAAATTCACCATTGAGAAAAGCACTTTTGACGTCTATTTGGTAAAAGTTAAAGCCTTTATGAGCAACATAAGCGAGAAAGATTTGGATAGCTTCAAGACGAGCAACATCAGCAAACGTCTCATCATCATCGAGTCCTTCAATATGAGTAAATCCTTTCGCTACCAATCTTACTTTGTTTCTGATGATGAATCTGGCATCTTCGAGTTTGTTTCGGAAGACCCATCTTGTACCAACAATAGGGTGATCTTGAGGAGAATAGACAAGTCCACACTTGATTTCTGTCAAATTCTGCAAGCTCTTCTTGCATGGTTGTAATCCAATCACAATGTTTTAAGGCTTTTTTGATGGATTTAGGTTCAACCATTGATATGAATGTCGAGAAGTGACACTTTTTTTGAATGTTAGCAACAAAGCGAGTTTGAATTACAACATGTAGATTTCCATTAACTTGATTTAGAGGATAATCCTTTGTCCAGATATGCAATCACAAAATTTCTTATGCAGCGGATGATACGATATCAATAATGGGGTTATGTTGACCCCCTTGAACAATTTGAGTTTGAAGATGATGCTCCCCTTGAACTTCTGAATCGGATATGTCGGTATAGTTATCATTCAGAAAGTCAAAGAAGGTCACATCATCTTCATTGTTATTCAGAGTATGATCGAATTCAGCTAATTGATCTACTTCATCTTGAAATACATCGACGTTTGATTCGAGGGTTGGATGACTATTCTCCCCCTCAACCTGAGAAGGTTGAAATGGACCAGAATCAAATGGAGGAAAGGTTAGAGTTGGACCAGATATAATTTGAGAAACTGAATTGACCTTTGATGATGGTCTTGATCGAGATTCCGAATCAAGAGCAGTTTCTATTAGTCCACACAGACTTTCAAAATCAGCTCCATAGTTGATTTGAGGATTCGGAGATGCAGGGGGTGGAGCATTGGACTCCATTATGTGTTGTAACATGAATGGGATCTGAGTTCCGAACAAAATTATTATCGAAATTGATATCAAAACTTTCTTCAATTACGTGAGTTTGACGATTCAGAACTCTCTAAGCTTTAAATTTGGTTGAGTATCCATAAAAGATGGCTTCATTGGATTTTAGTTAAAACTTGGTGAGTTGATCACGATTGCTCTTTATAAAGCATCTACACCCAAAAATGTGCAAGAACGAGATACTCGGTTTACAACCATTCATTGCTTCATAGAGTGTTTTGTTGAGATGACGGTTAATGATACTTCGATTTTGAGTGAAGAAGGTTATCGAGACGGCTTCGACCTAGGGGTAGAGAGGAAGGTTTGCAAATTTGAATATCAACCATTGGTTGTTTGGGCACCAGTTTCCTCAAAGGAACAGTTTTACGAGATGTTGCTGGAAGAACTGTGTTTACATGTGTTTCAGTTGAGTTTTCATACTTTTTTACATTCCATTCAAACTTTTGTTTTAAACCTTTAGAAGACTTCTGAACAATAGTGCTCCAAGCATCTTTTGATTTATTTGCTACTTTCGAAGGCACGTTAGGTTTTGGAAATGGTTTAGGATTAAAAATCATGCCATCCGAGGTAGCAATAAACATAGAAGAAGAAATCGTCCCAGGAGAGCTAGTTTTCTTGGATGATGTCTCAATAGTAACATTTATCACTATACTATTATGAAAGATGTGTTTCAGACATCTGAACTAAGAGGATTAGATGTCTTCTTAAAGTTCTTAACATGCATCAAAGTATTGTGATTCCTAGTAGCTAGACTAACTGCTTGAGACACTTTCTTCTCGGATCTCTCAAGAAACCTAGGGTATTGCCTACACCTAGTTTCTTTTTTCAAGAGCTTTCATAGCTTCATTCTTTGGATGAACAATGTCTTTCTTATTCATTCAGGGTTTCTTTCAAGACTCAGATGATGACTTGGAAATTTGTCCACGCAATAAGTTGTTGAAACGAGGCTTAATTGGCACTGGATTCAATTTTTAGACTACCTTAGAGTTGGAGACACAGGAATCATACGAGATGTCATCATCACTATTAAGTTTTGCATCACTATCAAGAGACACCCAAAATGAATTAGAATTGTCCGAGTCATGTATGTTTGTCTCAGGAATGATTTCCTCAATAACACAATTGTTCGGAGTACTAGAGTTTGGAAAATGAATTCCAGTATAGTTTGTGTTAGGTAAGGATTCTAAAGACTGATTCGGGTCCAAGGATATCAGAGGCGTGGAATTAGGACATTTACCCAAAAATAGGTTGAAACTCAAAAATCAATGATTGACATTTATTCAATGTCTAATGAAAGGACAATAATGGTGAAACAATGGTATCCAGATAGGTATCGATCGAAACATCTCCCATGAATGTTAGGTTGTGAAGTTCCGTTAGAAGAAGAGAAATAGGTTTCGAAAACTCACTTCTAAGACCTAGTGCTTTTGACCAAGGGTGATGAAAATTATGTCTCATCTTTCATTAGCTTCAAGAACATCAATTGAATTATGCAAAGTATAAATTTTCGTATTAAGACATTTATTATCAGTAACCAAGATGTTTCTTTCACTAAGAGTAATTTCACATTTGTCATTAAACATGATACATTCATCCTTAGCCATTACAAGTTCTCTCTCTAATGATTTAATATTAAGTTTGCGGTCTTCAAAATGTAATCTAAGACGGGTCAACTCACTATCTAGCTTCTCACTAACCTCTATGGCAAACTCATTAGTCTTTATGAATAACTGTCATATCTGATAGAATTTGATTTAAATAAGGTTTAGAAATAGACAAATAAAATTATCAATGATTATAGATTTTACTTGTTGGATGATGCTTCGATGAGGTGGATTGTTTGTTGCCATGTAGCAGTAGTTTAGCTTAGCACCGTCATCATCAGCTTCCAAACCAGAAGACAAATAACCTTCATCACACTCAATTGACTATCTAGCCATTAGAAATAAGTTCCTTACATATTTTTATTCATCCTTTTCAACAGAAGACCAATACCCATCAACATTCATTCAAACCATGGTGATAAAATCCTTTTCACTTTCAGCGAGTTCTTGTGCTCTACAAGCATAGTAGGCAGAGTCTTTTACCTTTGGTTTTTGAGTTGTTGTGGCCAAATAGTCCTTTACAAAGTGGTTTCTGAGACCACATTTACGACATACAGTCTTGGACTTGGCTGGGTTCAGAACTTCCTAAGGTTCTGAGGAGTGATTTGGAATGTTGGGTCGATATGCCGATGGATTTTCAGTGGGTTTAGGGTAAGGTTGAGGATTGCTTTAGTGAGGAGCTTGAAATCCGCTTTTAGGTGGTTTTTTCTTGGGATTCCAAGGACGTCTGTACTTTATAGATAGTAGTGCAAACTCTTGCTGGAAATGAATTTTAGAACCAATAACTTATGGATCAAGGTTTACATCGTATGGGTTGTTCGGAATCGGAGGAACCGGTGCAACAAGTTGAGTGGGTCTAGTTGGTTGAATAGGTGGAACAGGTGGGATTGCTCCAAAAGGATCTGAAACAGATGGGTCCAAAATCAGTAAATTGACTGAGGTTACTAATGTGATAGGACCTCCTGAGAGTTCTTTCAAAGTTCAAGCAACATTGGATTCATGACCTTGCAGTTCATCAAACAACTGATAGAGCTTAAATTTCTTTAGAGAGCCATTACTCTGAAGATATGAATTAATGTTTCCCCATCCTTTTCCAAGGCTGTTGATGAACTTCATATTATACTAAAGTGGATTTTAGACTACTACATGTGTTATCAAGTAGTTCACAATAATCCTATATTGATTTGATGTAGAGGCTACAGATTCACAGGAGGTGTAGTCAAGGTGTCAAAGTCGTTTACAATTAATGTCAAACACTTATCCTTCATGTTATCTTACCCTTCAAACAAGTCTTGAAGTGTATCCCTAATATCTTTGGAAGATTTTCATAACTTTATGTGCTCATAGAGAGAAGGAGGAACACAAAACACCATTTCAAAGAAAGCATTTTAATCTACATGAAGCTTTTCAAGGCCGGACGCAATTAGTGGTGTTGGTCATGCTTGTACTTGACCTATAAGGGTGGAAACATTATCGCTAATCATTTTTAATATGGGAACATGAGGACCTTCTTTCACTTATCTCCATATCTCTTCACCTTTTTCCTTAGCAAGCAAAAATCTCTCCTTTCTAACTTACCGATGATCATACTCTTCAAAAACTAGTAATGGGGCACGCGTTGGGCAACCTCTACTATTTTCTATTTGTATTGAATATATTTGTTGAGATTGATTAGAAGGAGCCATTGAAGTTAAGATATTAGAGTTGAAGTGGTATATAGAAGAACTTTTATCCTGAGCACAAAAATAATTGAGATACCAAGGCAATCTACAATAAACTATAATTTGTTCTTATAAATTCAAAGGACAATGACTTAGGCTCTAATACCAATTGTGAAAACAAAGATCTGTGCAAATCAAGTCTAGCAAACCAGTCTTGTCTCAGAATTAAGAAGTTTAACATAGTGATTAAAGTAAATTAATAATAAGTATGAACACTGTAAAGAAATTCAAGAGCAATAAGAATGATAGAGAGAATGATTTACTGAATGATTCCTAGTATTGTTGAGAAAGGTGAATATTTCACTCATACGTACATAGCAAAATGATACTACTCCTTAAATAGACAAGGAGTGATAATAAGACAAACCTGATAAAGTGCATGGACTAAAAGACATCTGAAGATCAATAGACTGATGCAACCACTTTTATTAATCTTGTCTCATGTACTATACTATCAAACAATAACTACATAAAAAATAGTACTTGGAACATTAAATGCACATTATAGACTTAAAATAACAAATAAGAAAAGATGAATCTTGGACTGATCTTCACTTTGGAATTAACTCCACTTCGGAAGACTCTCAATTCGGAAATGCTTTATCTCGGATTGCTAAAGGATCACCTTTCATGTACCAACAATAACTCCAACAAATTATGGTTTATAAAACTCACCATCCAGACAAAATATCTAACTGTAACATTTACCCACAATTCTTATCAACTAGTTTTTAACAACACCATATCACGAATTCTCATAACATGTAACACCCCGTTCATTAAGTGTTTAATTATGAGTCCCTGAGAATTAAGAGAAAGGTAAATCTGGTCCCTTTCGAGAAATGAGTTTCATCCGAAAAGGTTTCGGGCGGGTGTATGTGTTAGAAGTATTGGGCTTCTCGTTACCCTCGTTTGAATGTAAAGTTATTCGAGAGTGGGTTTAGATTAGAGGAGTTGCGGTGCCTCGAAGTTGATCATTGTTTATAGACCTTTGTGGAATAAGAAGGAAACGGTCCCATGCATGCATGCTTTTGATTTTCAAAGGTGGCTGTGTAAGGCCAGCGTAAGCTGGATGTACGCCCAGCGTAAAGGATCGTAAGGTTGTGGGTGGGCGGGTGAGTACACCCAGCGTACCAGGGAGGTACGCCCCGCGTACTCTCAGAAACCCCAAACCCTATTTTAGGGACAACCACTATATAAGGAACATCTTGGTTCACCCCCTCAGCCTCTTTATGCTCATCTTCAACCTCAGAGAAACCCTAGATCTCGTATTCCTCTCATATTTGGGTGTGTATGACCTTGAAAAGCTTGTATTGGAAAAAGAAAGGCTTGAAGGAGAAAAGGGAAGTTGTCAAAGAAGAAGAAGAACGCGTGGAGCTTGTAGATCTGAAGAAATATCACCCTTTCGGGCTTGTTTGAGGTATAAAGTTTCTTGCTTGACCTCCATATTGCATAGATCTATGTATCTTGAAGCTTTTTCACCATTCTTGTCCCAAAAGTTCCCATCTTGTTGCATAGTTCGATTTGATTATCTGTCCTTTCAAACCTTTGGAGAGGTCTTCAGTGATAAAAATGAGGTCCCAAGGGGTGTAGTCATTCCATGTATGAGTTATATAGGTCTTAATGGATTAAGACCTTGGATTAAGAGCTTAAGGACGTCCCAAGTGATAAAGTCTTAGACTTTATGATTTCTAATCGTATTTGGCATATGGATCTGAAGTTTGGGCTTAAGGGCTTAAGCCATTAAGTGGTTTTAAGGACTTTATGAGTAGCGAAGTTACGCCCCGCGTAACATGGTAGTACGCCCCGCATAGCGGGCCAGTACCCTGATTTTCCTTTGCGAGTCAATGTTGTACGCCCCGCGTACCAAGGAGGGTATGCCCAGCATACTCCCCCTGTTGGACTTTATTTTGGGCTTTTGTGTTGGGCCATTTGTGGGTTGTTGGTGTTTGGGCCAAGTCTGGAAATTATGAATAAGAGTGTTTTGGGCCTAATTATTATTATGGATATTGGATCTAGGCCCATTTGGTGAGGTGGGCCCAATTTGGTAAATTGGGCCAATGTTGGACTTTGTGTGAGATTTGGACCTTGGTCTTGGTCCAATAAGTGGAAGTATGTTTGACCTAATGCTTATGCTTGTTATGTTGGTTAGTTCGAGATTTGCGGTGAGTTGGTGGTTCGAGGGTCTGCCTCTTCCATTCAGAGTATCGGCATTCGCAAGGTGAGTTATCCTCACTATATCGACGGGGTCTACGACACCAAGGCCGACCCTTTACCGGATGGAAATCCGGGTAGTTGTCTGTTATGGTATTGCTTGATATGGGCCGGAAGGAACTATGATATGGGCCGAAAGGCATTATGATATGGGCCGGAAGGCATTGTATGTTATGTGGACCGGAAGGTCATGGCCTGGAAAGGCGTATGTGCGTAAGTAGTATTTTGGCTAAGACGTAGGGTGATGTTATGCTAGTGATCGGTTAGGTCGGTATCCTGGTTAAGGTGATGATATGTTATGTGATCTGTTTGATCGATTTGTTGATTGTGAACTGTTATATGATTGTATGTTATGAACACATGGTTGTTTGGACTGGAGTTTGACCCGATATGCATGGTTGTTCTATGTTATGTTCTGTTATTATGCTTTTTATGTTATGGGCCGGAAGGCAATATGTTATAGGCCGGAAGGCAATATGTTTTGGACCGGAAGGGCTTATATGTGGTTAGTATTTTGGGGGTATCTCACTAAGCTTTCGGGCTTACAGTTGTGGTTCAATGTTTTTCAGGTTCTTCAGGAGACTGTGGCAAGGAAAAGGCGTGATCGTATCCTTCCTCGCATTTATGTTTTTTATGAAATGGGCCTGGGAATACTCTGATAAATAATGTATTGAAAACCTTTTTGTAATAATGTTATTAAAATGAATTGTTTTGAAAATTTTAAATTATGTTGAAATTTTTGGTCGTTACATAACACCTATTTGGGTCTAATAAATCCCAAGAGCTATTACATATCATAATTATGAAATAACGAGATACAAGATACCTTAATGAATTGCATAGCTTAACCACATATATATGTTGTACACTAGTATACTTCCCCCATTATAAGTGTCCAAGAACTCTTCTTGAGCCGCTCCTTCGAATGTGTGTGCCAAAATATTCTAATTAGCATAAAACACACATACTTATAGCATGGACAGGACGTGCCGCTAGAAGATGTTCATTGTGCCGTGTTAACCAAGGACTCATCTAATTTTGTCACATGTCATATATCACTAATACCAAATAAATGGATACTCAAAATTCACTATATTAGGTGCTATCACTTGAAATTCACTTAATAATTATTGATTACCATGAAATATTGACTTGGCACACATAACAATTTACACCCATATATCAACTTCACACACCACAATTCCCATATCTTGCCATTTCCACTATCATTCTTGATACCTAAAATATGTATTATACACTCAGCATGTCTCCCACGATGGATATTGACTAGACAATCAATAGGTCAAACCATTGTATCCTAAATACAATACTCGCTCCTCAAAACTCCACACCAAGATATATGTCATTTTGATTAACACTTTCACATTTCCCAATTTCCACACCCTAGAATAACAAAATATTACACACTCCTAAATTTCCACACAAATCTTGAATCACTTCTTAATTATCACCATATAATGTATTCTCAATGATCAATTTGTTCTCACCATAAAGATCTTTCTGTCATATTTTCAACCCGTCAAATTACTACATGGGTTCATTCCCATCACAAGGTACGGTTTATTATAATGACAACTTGTGACAACACAAAATGTAGTTTATCATAACGTCAACTCGTGACATCATAAAAATATTGAATCATAATGTCAACCCATGCTAAAGGATATTGATCATAATGTCGACCCGTGACATCACAAAGAATATTTAAACTTAATGTTAACCTGTAACATTAATAAGAGTAATTTATCATAATGTTAACCTGTAACATCATAAAGAGTACTTAATCATAATGTCAACCAGTGACAATACAAGGACTAATTAATCAAAATACCAACTCGTGACATCACAAAGAGTAATTTATCATAATGTCAACCCGTGACATCACAAAGAATAATTTATCACTAATAGTTCACTGCTTCCATCGGGAAGTATTACTCACATTCACTGATTTTCTCGGGAAGTATTACACATGTTCACTACTTCCCATTGGAAGTAAAATTCATGTTCACTACTTTCGATTGGATGTACTATTCACTTACGTAATTGATAGCTAACACATCAGTAAAATAAGCTTCATGTATTAGTCGCTCATATCAGGGCTTCTTATCTCACATTTTCACTTGTCACTTGATTACCGAGCTCCTCACTCAATTTATCACTTGTCTCAGGCTCTTATTGAGAGGTTACTCCACACAAGTGTATATAACTTCACAATCCTCACTTTATAAATCTTTTCCTTGTAAGGTTTATCACACACATTCACTAACTTCAACATAAATAATCACTTTTCACATTAATACTAGTCATATCATGACTTAATTAGACATTATAATTTCTCAGATTGTTTCAACATAGGAGTACTAACTTCACTCCTATTGACTCCCTTGTATTCAATGTACTCTTGGTATTTCTCCCACCTATGCCTTTCGATTTAATTGTACAATATTATAACGTCCTGAATTAGTTTCCACTCAGTAACGCATCGTGGTACCTCTTGAATAATGTATTTGTTCGTCTTTATCCCATCAACCTCTTATTTTTCATAAATGGTATATGGTAATCTACATCCAATCCGCATTGCAGAAAACTCTTTTTACGCCACAGTCACCCTGAGTACCTTTCCTTTGTTTTTTTACTATACATAGCCACATTGTGTCCTCGCCCTTACTGCACCACATTTTATACATTTTTGTTATAGCATCCTACTTTATGACTACGTTATGGATACTCCTTATTTGTGTTGTGGTTAGCAAAATATATTGCCATTTTTTTTATCTAACTGCATTGTGTATCTCTAATTGCCGTGTGCGTATTTTTCTATAAATTTTAAACTTCTCCACACTATATGGATCCCACAACATATATTGTGACTCCACTGCATCACATACTCTATATATATATATATATATATATATATATATATATATATATATATATATAGACACACACACAAACACACTATCTAATACACCACACTTGCACAACGCCACTTATCGCAATATTGACCACCACATGCACTACAATAGGTATGACAACGTGCACCACATCTTTCTCTACAATGCTCCACGAATATATCTATGACAACCCGACCCTTTTTCCGTTAACCTAAGCCCAATTTTGTTAAATAAAATTTGAATTTATATTTTGTTCGGTAAAATTCTTACGGTTTGGAAAATCATTTAAGTTATATAATTAAATTTTATATAAGAGTCGAAACCAAAATCACACGAAATCCCGAGTTTCTTCGAAAATCAGCAAATCCGGTCTGATTGGTGTTCACGGCTGTGAACCTGATCACGGTCGTAAACCGTTCACGACAAGGTGGACCCCACCACTAACCATTAACCCAACGTGTATATATATATATATATATATATATATATATATATATATATATATATATATATATATATATTATATATATATATATATATATATATATATATATATATATTGTAACGATCAAAAATTTAAACATAATTTAAACTTTTCAAAACAATCCATTTTAATAACATTATTACAAAAAGCTTTTCAATACATTATTTATCAGAGTATTCCCAAGTCCATTTCATAAAACATAAACGCGAGGAATGGTACGATCATGCCTTTTCCTTGCCACAGTCTCCTGAAGAACCTGAAAAACATTAAACCACAACTGTAAGCCCGAAAGCTTAGTGAGATACCCCCAAACTACCAACCACATATACGCCCTTCTAGGCTACGACCTTCCAATCCAAAACATATTGCCTTCCGGCCCATAACATATTTCCTTCCGGCCCATAGCATAAAAAGCATACATAACATAACAGAACATAGAACAGCCATGCATATCGGGTCTACTGTGTGACTGGTTCGCCGTATCGGGCCTTCAGTCCACTGGGTCCACCTTCTGAGTCTAGTCATGTCCTTCGAGTCTACAGGGTGGTTGGTCCCCCCGCACCGGGCCTTCAACCCACCGGGTACACTCTCTGAGTCTACAGTATGACTGGTGCACCCGCATCGGGCCTTCAGTCAGCCTGGTCCACTCTCCGAGCCTTGGTACATCTGGTCCGCCCTCGTGGGGCCTACAGCCTATCCGGACCGCTCACTGGGCCTTCGGAACAACCGGTCTGCCCTGGGTATCTTGCCCTACAACACAAAGCAGGACCCTCCTCAACCAATCTCCAGTCCAAACAGCCATGTGCACATAACATACAATCATATAACAGTCATAGCCAACAAACCGATCAAGCAGATCACATAACATATCATTTCCCTAACCGGGTTACCGACCTAACCGGTCACTAACATAGCATCACTCTACATATCGGGAAACCGATCTTAACCAGGTCTCTAGCATATACCATCCTAGCTGCCAGGAAGCAGATATATCAAAGCAATAACATAACAATAGTATCCAAATCTCAATCCAATAAAGGCCCGGCCTTGGTGCCTTAGACCCTGTCGATATATTGAGGATAACTCACCTCGCGAATGCCGATACTCTGAAATGAAGAACCAGACTCTCGAACCACCAACTCACCGCAAATCTCGAACTAACCAACATAACAAGCATATGCATTAGATCAACCATACATCCACTTATCGGGCCAAGACCAAAGTCCAAATCTCACACAAAGTCCAACATCGGCCCAATTTACCAAATTAGGCCCACCTCACCAAATGGGCCTGGTCCAATGTCCATAATATTATATGGACCCAAAATACTCTATTCATAATTTCCAGATTTGGCCCAAACACCAACAACCCACAAATGGCCCAAACTCAAAAGCCCAAATGAAAGTCCACAGGAGGAGTACGTTGGGCGTACCCTCCTTGGTACGTTGGGCGTACTGCAATGCAACGCGAATGAAAACGAGGCACTAGCCCGCTATGCGAGGCGTAACTGCGAGATCCATTAAGTCTTTCTAACTTCTTAATGGCTTAAGCTCTTAAGCCCAAACTTCAGATCCATAGGTCAAATATGATTAGAAATCATAAAGTCCCAAACTTTATAACTTGGGACGTCCTTAAGCTCTTAATCCATTAAGACCTATATAACTCATACATGGAACAACTACAGCCCTTGGGGCCTCATTTTTATCACTCAAGACCTCTCCAAGGGTCTGAAAGGACAGATAATCTTGACCAAATCGAAATATGCAACAAGGTGGGGACTTTTGGGACAAGAATGATAACAAAGCTTCAAAATACATAGATATATGCAATATGAAGGTCAAGCAAGAAGATTTATACCTTAAACCAGCTCCAAAGGGTGGTATTTCTTCAGATCTACAAGCTCCACACGTTCTTCTTCTTCTTTGACAACTTCCCTTTTCTCCTTTAAGCCTTTCTTTTGCCAACAAGAGCTTTCCAAGGTCAAACACACCCAAAAATGCAAGAATACGAGATCTAGGGTTTCTCTGAGGTTGAAGATGAGCATAAGGAGGCTGAGGGGTGAACCAACATGTTCCTTATATAGTGGCTAACCCTAAAAATAGGGTTTGGGGTTTCTAAGAGTACGTTGGGCGTACCTCCCTGGTACACTGGGCGTACTCACCCGGCCACCCACAACCTTTCGTTCCTTTATGCTGGGCGTACGTCCAGCTTACGTTGGGCGTACCCAGCCACCTTTCAAAAATTACATGCATGCCATGCATGCATGGGATCCTTTTTCCACTTATAGCACAAAGAGCTATAAACAATGATCAACTTCGAAGCACCGCAAGTCCTCTAATCTAAAACCACTCTCAAATAACTCAACATTCATACGAGGGTGACGAGAAGCCCAATACTTCTAACTCATCCACCCGCCCGAAACCTTCTCGGATGAAACTCATTTCTCGAAAGGGACCAGAATTACCTTTCTCTTAATTCTCAGGGACTCATAATTAAACACTTAAAGAACGGGGTGTTACAATTCTCCCCCACCTAAATTAGGCTTTGTCCTCGAAGCTTGCGACAACTTTACTCCGAAACTATCCCTACAATGCTCCGCCTGGCACCCACCGGACCAGGCTATCCAAGACTCGACCATCGAAATCTGAAACCCAACTTTACCTTTCTTGCCGATAAGATGAAACAAGCTTCAGCCCTAGAGCAACTCTCACGAATTCTCCACCGCAATCTCATACCCATAGCAAACTGGCTCTAGTGTCCTCGGGTTATGAAAACCCCGATACACTGCTGACACTTCCAAACACCCTCCCGGATGCGTTTCACCACATAACAGTTCTATATGGAATTCCGAAATTCCATCCATGCATTCCTGTGAGCTTCAGCAACCATCCGAACTGGATGTGCTCCATACTACTATCGTAATCTTGCTGCTCAAAAACCATAATTTGGACCACTCCCATTGTAACCCTGCGCTGCTACTTCCACTTACGTGGATTTACATTCCCTTAGCATGACCGCTAACCATGCGACATACATGTCCTGAGCCTGCTCGCAAGGACCCTCGAGTCCATGCATCACCTCCATTACTCACAATCAATACCCGGGGCCAGACCTTCTAATGCTAACACATCACAACAGACCAAACCCATTTCCTCGAACCGATCTGATAATACCTGCAGAGTCTTCAGCATGACTGGGCCACCTCACTAGGTCTTCAGTCAATCTGGACCACTCTCAAAACCTTCAGCCAATCTGGGCCGCCCTCTACGGTCTTCAGTCTAACTGGACCGTTCCCCGAGCCTTCGGCCTGACTGGTACGCCTACCGGCCTTCAGTCTATTCGGACCGCTCAACTAGTATTCATCATTCCGAGTTATCTCTTTGGAAAATCCTCCCATGCATTCTGTTCTTGCCCCCTTGGGGTTCCAAACTCTATCTCCACCATACATATTCGATCCCAACCTGATCCCAAGCCCTTCACAATCAATGCCATAGGTCTGTATTTCGCCCCGCATGCCTGCTACTCACCCATACCAGCCTGCTCTCGGCTAAAAGAAATACCGCCGAAACCCAAGCAGCTAAACAACCTCTCAAGTCTATCGATCATCCGGAGAATTTCCAATTCTCCCCCACTTAGGGCACTGACTATCAACCACTGGCCGCTATCACCGACCTCCCAAAAATAACCTTGCACAAAACCCAATGCTTACACGTAGATTGATTCCCACCAGCACTAGCAACCTTCGCAAAAACACATTTCCACACTGATCATTCCACTCAAAAGTACTCAATCCTCAGCTAACCACTCCTCAGACTGCAGATGCTACACGGTATTCAACCAACGCCATATCTCCACTAATAACCCTCACGAATGATAACCAATGATAGCCCAAAACACCAATCCATAACCATACCAAACCTTCAAGGAACAATGGATACCAAAACGAAAACCCGAAACACTAAACCATACCCATGCCAAACCCTCAAGGAACGACGGATACCAAGACGAAAACCACCCAACGAGACTAGCAGATAAACGATATTCCACAATAATCATAAATAAACAAGACAACAAGGAAGAAACATACTCGCAGCTGCATCCGGCACTGCTCTAACCTCCTCCGCTGCAAGTTGAAAAGCACGACCCTAAGCCCTTGGGGGCTCCGCTCCACTCTGACCTCCACCCGTGATCCTCAACGTGGCCGGTGCTGGAGCCTGCACCGGTCCTGCAGCAAGCTATGGACAGTTGACCCTCAAGTGTCCAACCTGATGACACCGGCACTGATTGCCGACAATCCCTCGCATAGTGCCCCTCCTTTCCGCACTTGCAACATGTACCACCGGACCGACAAACTCCGACGTGACCCCTCCCACACTTTCCACAAATGTGGCTGCCCTGATCTCCCATCCTGGAATCAACGGTCTTAGACCGTTTCGTCGCCGGCTGCGACTGAACCGGAGCTTGCCTCACCTCACGCATCTTTAACTCAATCTCTAACTCACGCCACCTGGCGGCCTCCTGCAACTCCAACAAGGTCTTGCACCTCTGCGCAGACACAAACTGTTTGATGTCTCTCTTTAGCATACTCAGATATCGGGACATCTAAGCCTGCTCCGAAGCGAACTCAAGGCAAAAAATCACCCTCTCAGTAAACATCCTGGTGATTTCCGTCACCGACTCCGTATCCTGCTTCAGCTCAAGGAACTCCTGAGCCAACCTCTCCCTCTCGACCTGCGGAACATAACAAGTGCTAAACATCTCTCTGAACTGATCCCATGAAATCGCAGCCCTCTGCGCGTCCGAGTATGACCTCGTGGTCAATCTCCACCAATCCTTTGCCCCGAGCCTTAATAGGTTCAAAGCACACCTCACCCTCTGATCAGCAGGGCATGAACATGTGAAGAAACACCCCTCCACGTCTGATAACCATCTCATAGCAACGATCAGATCCTGAACTCCATCAAAGGTGGGAGGCTTCGTATTATCGAAGTCCCGATACTGAAAACCTCTACTAGCTCCTCCCCCTGCCGCTGCTACAGCCGCCGTAGCCGCCGCGGAAGCCGTCTCCGTGAGAGCCGCATAGCGCTCATCAAAATACTCCACCATGGCGGTCTTGATCGACCCAAACAGTTTCGGCAGCTCGGCTCGAAACAATGCAGCAACCTCCTCGTGCAGGATCTCACGAATCCTAGCATCCAACTCGCGCGTACTCATCTGACCAATACCCTCGGGCGGTACTGACCCGTCCGTAATTCCTTCTCCTGCACCCGATCCTGACCCGGATCCACTCCCAGCATGCCTCGAAATCTCCATACTGAAAATAAGCCACATAACCTTAGACAATTCCCACTATCCCGGGAACCAAGTCTCAACCCAACCCTAGAGGTCATGGTTTCCCTGATACGCGTATGGGTCCTGTGCTTTCAGAAGTACGGGCCCATACTACCTTCCACACCTACCCATATTTGTATTAAGTACTTCCACAATACCCTAGTGAAAACATACATAACAACGCTCTACCCTCACTAAAAGAGGAACACTTGAAATCTCAAGCAGAGGAAAACCCTAGGCTAGCAGGTATCACAAAACAGGCAACATTATCATGAAATCTTGAAGATCCCTAGCCTAACACTAGCATGCTGTTCTATCAAAGCTCAATAAACCAAATGTCATGAATGGTAATTTGGGGTTACTTACTGGCTCCGGCTGATCGTACCTCCGCGTCCTCCTTTTACTTAATTTGAAAACCATTTTAATTTTTTTTTAAACCCTCCTCAATTTGAGACTGGAGTCACACGAGTGTTCCTCCAATTCAATCAAACCAAGGCTCTGATACCAACTTGTAACGACCAAAAATTTCAACATAATTTAAACTTTTCAAAACAATCCATTTTAATAACATTATTACAAAAAGGTTTTCAATACATTATTTATCAGAGTATTCCCAGGTCCATTTCATAAAACATAAACGCGAGGAATGGTACGATCACGCCTTTGCCTTGCCACAGTCTCCTGAAGAACCTAAAAAACATTAAACCACAACTGTAAGCCCGAAAGCTTAGTGAGATAACCCCAAAATACCAACCACATATACGCCCTTCCAAGCTACGACCTTCCGGTCCAAAACATATTTCCTTCCGGCCCATAACATATTGCCTTCCGGCCCATAGCATAAAAAGCATACATAACATAACAGAACATAGAATAGCCATGCATATCGGGTCTACTGTGTGACTGGTCCGCCGTATCGGGCCTTCAGTCCACCGGGTCCACCTTCCAAGTCTAGTCATGTCCTTCGAGTCTACAGGGTGGTTGGTCCGCCCGCACCGGGCCTTCAACCCACCTGGTCCACTCTCTGAGTCTACAGTATGACTGGTCCGCCCGCATTGGGCCTTCAGTCGGCCTGGTCCACTCTCCGAGCCTCGGCACGTTTGGTCCGCCCTCATGGGGCCTACAGCCTATCCGGACTGCTTGCTGGGCCTTTGGAACACCCGGTCCGCCTTGGGTATCTTGGCCTACAGTACAAAGCAGGACCAACCTCAACCCATCTCCAGTCCAAATAACCATGTGCACATAACATAAAATCATATAACAGTCATAACCAACGAACCGATCAAGCAGATCACATAACATATCATTTCCCTAACTGGGTTACCGACCTAACCGGTCACTAACAAAGCATCACTCTACATATCGGGAAACCGACCTTAACCAGGTCTCTAGCATCTACCATCCTAGCTGCCAGGAAGCATACATATCAAAGCAATAACATAACAATAGTATCCAAATCTCAATGCAATAAAGGGCCGGCCTTGGTGCCTTAGACCCTGTCGATATAGTCAGGATAACTCACCTCGCGAATGCCGATACTCTGAACTGAAGAACCAGACTCTCGAACCACCAACTCACCGCCAATCTCGAACTAACCAACATAACAAGCATATGCATTAGATCAACCATACATCCACTTATCGGGCCAAGACCAAAGTCCAAATCTCACATAAAGTCCAACATCGGCCCAATTTACCAAATTAGGCCCACCTCACCAAATGGGCCTACATCCAATGCCCATAATATTATATGGACCCAAAATACTCTATTCATAATTTCCAGACTTGGCCCAAACACCAACAACCCACAAATGGCCCAAACTCAAAAGCCCAAATGAAAGTCCACAGGAGGAGTACGCTGGGCGTACCCTCCTTGGTACGCTGGGCGTACTGCAATGTAACGCGAATGAAAACGAGGCACTGGACCGCTACGCGGGGCGTACTAGGAGGTTACGCAGGGCGTAACTGCGAGATCCATTAAGTCTTTCTAACTTCTTAATGGCTTAAGCTCTTAAGCCCAAACTTCATATCCATAGGTCAAATATGATTAGAAATCATAAAGTCTCAAACTTTATCACTTGGGATGTCCTTAAGCTCTTAATCCAAGGTCTTAATCCATTAAGACCTATATAACTCATACCTGGAACAACTACTACCCTTGGGACCTCATTTTTATCACTCAAAACCTCTCCAAGGGTCTGAAAGGACAGATAATCTTGACCAAATCGAAATATGCAACAAGGTGGGGACTTTTGGGACAAGAATGATAACAAAGCTTCAAAATACATAGATCTATTCAATATGAAGGTCAAGCAAGAAGCTTTATACCTTAAACCAGCTCCAAAGGGTGGTATTTCTTCAGATCTACAAGATCTACACGTTCTTCTTCTTCTTTGACAACTTCCCTTTTCTCCTTCAAGCCTTTCTTTTGCCAACAAGAGCTTTCCAAGGTCAAACACACCCAAATATGCAAGAATACGAGATCTAGGATTTCTTTGAGGTTGAAGATGAGCATAAGGAGGCTGAGGGGTGAACCAACATGTTCCTTATATAGTGGCTGACCCTAAAAATAGGGTTTGGGGTTTCTGAGAGTACGTTGGGCGTACCTCCCTGGTACGATGGGCATACTCACCCGGCCACCCGCAACCTTTCGTTCCTTTACGCTGGGCGTACGTCCAGCTTACGCTGGGCGTACCCAGCCACCTTTCAAAAATTACATGCATACCATGCATGCATGGGATCCTTTTTCCAGTTATACCACAAAGAGCTATAAACAATGATCAACTTCGAAGCACCGCAACTCCTCTAATCTAAACCCACTCTCAAATAACTCTACGTTCATACGAGGGTGACGAGAAGCCCAATACTTCTAACACATCCACCCGCCCGAAACCTTCTCGGATGAAACTCATTTCTCGAAAGGGACTAGAATTACCTTTCTCTTAATTCTCAGGGACTCATAATTAAACACTTAAAGAACGGGGTGTTACATATATATATATATATATATATATATATATATATATATATATATATATATATATATATATATATATATATATGTTCTAACCCCTCATTTACACTTTTTAGGCCGAAAACTCATCTATTTTCTCTCTAATCTCCCAACCACAGACTCAAGATTACCCCATTTTCTCCCGAAAATCATCAAAAATCACTTTTGGGCGTTGTTGTGGAGCCTCTAAAATGCGTTTTTCACCGATAATGCAAACCTCTGTTAAAGGGTGTACGACCGTGAACCCTTCAAATCTTCAAATCTTCAAAGGCCGAAATCTGTTCACATCCGCAAATCATTCAAGGACCGTGAACCCTTCAAATCCGCACCAAGAACTGTTTACGGTCTTGAACCGTGTATGGACGTGAACACTGTGCAGCAGTGCACACTTTGGAAACCAAAAACTGTCACACCCCGAAATCGCAGGCGGAAACGTTCCGGGGCGGAGGTGACTTCATGTTGAATATCATAACCAATGAACATAGTAAGCAAAGTAAACAACCATTACATTACATATGAAAATTTACAATTGTTTGAAAACAACGTTGTACAAGTGTAATACATATGTATATATATGAACAAAAGTCAGACGTGTCTTCTACGTACTCCATCTTTGCCAAAAGGATCATTGCGTACCTGTCTAATGCGGACCTGAGAATACAAGCATTTTAAAAATCAGCATAAAGCTAGTGAGTTCATAAGCGGTTTTGTTTTATGAAAGTGTACAAGTTTCCTTTCGGTTTCTGAAAAAGTTACGAACCCAAGAAAATCCCATATTTTCTTATATGTAAAGTTTGATTAACTGTTCTGTTACATGATTCTGGTTATGTATAATTTTTATCCCAAGAAAATCCCATATTTTTCTAAAAGTTGGTTACCGATCCAAACTGTAATGTAAAAGATGTATACTGAAAACCTGATTATCCTTGTGAAGTGTATGTTAGTTTACCAATCCGAAATGTAATGTAAAAGATGTATACTGAAATGTATTAGTTTTACCAATCCGAAATGTAATGTAAAAGATGTATACGGAAATGTATTAGTTTTAAAATGCCTATAAAACTAATAATTGCAAAGTAAACTAGTTACGAAACCCATTATTACTCAAAAGTAAATCTTTGTTATCCAAATTGCGAGTTCCATAACCATACGTTAGACTAGATATGGCTATATGTAGTCCACATCACCTTATGACTTTCGTCACCCTTGAACCTTTCGGTTCGGCTGTAGCTAGCAACCAGGTGCAAGGTAGTCAGCCCCGTATAGATCTATACACTCAAGTCAGGCTCCCTATCTAAGAGATTCTGGTTATAGTGGAGGTCCTCCACTCACGTATCTCTGTGGAGTGTTCACCGAGGATGTGTCTCCAATTTATAGGAATAACAAATTTACTAGTAATAATACATAATGATCCTATTACAAATGACGACCCTCCACTCGCATACCTCTGTGGAGTGTTACTGAGGACAAAACAATGTACTAAGTTTCATGTTCAAATTTCAAATGTTATGCTTTTAACTATTATAATGTGGAAACCATTTGTGAAAAATATAAAGTACAACATTTTATAATGTTTTTCACAAATAATATGATAATGTGTTCTGCAAGTTCAAATGGTTATCTGTTATGATTATCAGTGTTAAAAGCAGATGTAATATGAAACACAACACATATAAAACAAGTTTTGAGTACAAGTATTCCTTGTACTTTGCTTGTATTCCCCCCCTTGAAAACAGTGAAAAACATTGATGATGAGACTAAACTTACCTTTAATCTATAAAGATCGATTAGATCTTGAACAAGTATATAAACATAAACAATATGAATGAAATAAAAAGAATAAGTCAAGATGGAATCAAACGTGTCGAATGATTAAACAAAATCCTCATAAGAGCTCGATTATGAACATCAACTGTAGAGGATTGGAAGGTTACAGGAACGATCAAAGAAACCTGTTATCGTCTAGATGTATCGCTATTTTCAGATCTCTAAAAACCTTAACCTAACATGCATGCAAGCGTAAACTTATATACAAAACATAAAAGGTTCACGGTTGGATAGGCCCAAACCGGAATACAAAGTAATATAATCTGTCGAGCCCAAAAGACGCAATCTTCAAAATAATTTTCAGCCCAACAATCTCCCCCTTTGCGTCAATTTGGAGCGAGACCTTCATTCTCTTTTCACATCAGAGGGCTTCTTTACCGTTTCAAAAATCTTCGGTACTAAAGCCAGAATATGATGCCTGAAGGTGATATACCAACGAAGCATGTCAGTGAAGTTCTTCTTGTCTGCTGTTGAGTTCTGTTTGCATCGGTAAATGATATTGATAATATGCTCCAGACAATCTGTAGAAAACAGATGTTTGTCTACCAAAGCAAACAGAAACTTATGCTTTTCGCCTCTGGTGAACATAACCGTCAGATTAGAAGAATCAATTTGCCCTATCTTCATTTTATGAACATCTCCGGTCTTGGAAGTGGGCTTGACGGTCGGTTTCTTGTTCATAACTTTTGCTATTTCCTGATCCATAGTGGCGAGGTCATGGACGTAGGAAGCCAACATTCTTTTAAGATGTTTAAGAAGTGGTTCATACTCTCTTTGGTTGGAGAGAAGAATTTTGTATAGCAAAATCCAATCATGCGGATTCAGACTGGGAAGATCTGCCAGAGAAATAAGATGTTCTGTGTTGGCCGTTCCTCTGTTGATTTTGAAATTAACGTTCACAAATTTCCCAGCCTGTGTCGGTTTCAGTACCTTGACTTTAATGATTTTCTGAGCACTCCATGTCAAGTACTACGGTTGACCATATTTCAGATAGAAATCTATTAGCTCTCTGTCAACCTTCAGGTTCGGATGAGGGACATCAGCAGTGACATCAAAGCAATGAAATGTGAAAGCTTTGCGCGTGATGGGCATGTCGAACTACGAGTCTTTTGTATTTTCACACTCAAAGGATGCAATCGGTTCCAACCAATATATGGAAGGAAACTCAATCGCTTGAGTGATGAGTGTGTCTCTGTCCCAATCTGGGAACAGAGTCTTCTTGGCTTGAATGGCCTCCTCATCCTCCCTGATCTTTCTTTCCCTGGCCTCGGCCTCTCGAGCTATCCTTAGAGTTTCATCAAGCTCTTTGTCCCTTTTCTTGCGTTGAAGAGCTTCAGTGATAGTTTCGTCTGAATCTGATTCACTCTCAACTAGGACTTGTTTCCCAGAACCCGAAGCTACATTAACCTTCGGTTCTGTCTTGGACACACCTTCCTCTCCCCCTTGTCGCGGAAGAACAAGCTTCTCCGAGACACCCTTCATTTCACTTAAGATATTAATAGCAGGAAGGAGTTTCGCCTGGAGATGTTGTCTAATAGTGAGAGTTAGGAAGGGATCATGGGTTTCAAGAACATTTGTTAGCATATTCTTGACATCACCAGCGCAACTTTGAAGAACTACCCGCTGAGTCTGTAGCAAAGTAATTTCCTGTTGTGCCTGGGCCAATTGGATCTTTTGTAGGTCGATGGTTGCCTGGTGCTTGACAAGATCTTCCTTCAGGGTGCTCTCGGCTGCCAGAGAGGCAAAAAGTGAATCCAAAGATTTGAGAAATGAAGTGGATTCAGTTTTGAGGTCAGCACGCAGAGCCTCAAATTTTGTGGTTTCACCCTGAAGGGTAGCCGAAAAAGAGTCTACGGACGCTTGAAATTTGGACGCACTAGAGTCAGCGTGAGCTTTTAGAGAATCAAGAAAGATCTGAGTTGTATGAACAACCTCGGAAACTTCCTTGGTGGCTTTTGAGCATGAAGCGGCTGAGTTATCTATGGCGTCAGTTGAACGATCCAAGGCGTCAGTGTACGTCTTGATCGCAGACTCTATGAAGGCTTTGAGCACAACACCCCCGTAGGCTTTATTGTCAGCCAGCAGACTGTCAAGTTTGGTGTGAATTTCCTGAATCTGCTGACTTGAAACAGGGGTATCGGCATCTGTGTCTGTAGGGATCCGGTAGGGGCTATAATAGATAGAGTTGAACTCTTCATCATCGCCCCCCAAGGTAGCACCGGAGTTGGAGGATGGAGACGGAGATGGGGGAAGGTTGATGACCGGGGTTTCAACCACAGTAGCAACCCCTGTATCAGATACATTGACCGTTACTGGTGTTTGGGAAGAGGTGATGGTAACAGATTCGGTGATAATGGGCGTGGAGATAGAGGATGAAGGTTGAGAAACAGATAAGGGAATGTTAGGTTCTGTTGTGGTTAGGGGGATAGATATATGAACAGAAAGTGTGACCTTCTGTGTGGGTGATTGGGGTGGGGTTGGAATTTTTGGGGAAGTAGGAGGATTGGGTGATTTGGTAAGTTGGGGAGATGTAGGTGGAGAGGGTGATTTGGGAATCTGAGGAGATACTGGTGAAGATGGTTGTTGAGGAGACTGAACGGGTGTTGTTTCAGTTTGAGGAGCAGCAGCTTCTGTTTCTGATGGTGCATTCGGTTCTGATTCAGAAGAAGGAGACCCTTTGGCTCTTTTAGCCATCTTCTTTACCTTTTTCGATTTTGACTGAGAAGGTGCCTCTGCCTCAGATTTGCGTTTGGAGGACCTTCTCTTTCTCTCCTTCTTTGGTGCGGTTTCTTTCTTCTCCGCTTTCTCCTTTTTGCTCGCCCTCTTGCCACGGTTGGCAGGTTGATCGAGGGCATCAAGAGTAGCACGTTGTTCCTCAGACAGAACCCTAGGAGGCAAGGGTGTTCTGGTGCTATAGTCAGCCATGATTTTGCTGTGTGGCGTGACGCACCTATACATGGACTCAGGGATCAGTCCATAGTGAAGAAACTTACTTGGATCGGAGACTATGATCTTCTTGGTGTGGTAAGTGGCAATTGAAGCCGTAAGAGCATCCTTCATTACCGGGATGTCAAGGGAATCCATGGCCCTTCTGGTAATAAGCGTCCAAAACCTGCCGCACGATATCTCGGAGTACCTGGCAGTTGTGTTGAGACTCTGAACGACTTGAGCCCAGATTATGGACCCATAATCGAGATTAATGCCGTTGTAAAGACCATACATGATGGTCAAAAACCCTTTGCTTGTGGTGTCAGAACCACCACATATCTCCGCTAAACCCTTAATTAGAAGGGTAAACAATCGTTCCATTGAGACGGAAGACAGGATTTCTTGACTTTGGCAATGGAGGTAAGAACATCCGTATACCCCATCTCATACATCATTGAAAAAAGTTGCGCCGTGGAGATGAAGTCCGGTGAGATGACGGAGGAGTCGACGGCAAGCCCTAGAAGAGAGCAAAACCGTGTTTTGGACACCGAGGTTTTGTTGTCATGAATGGTGAAGAAGATGCGGTCTTTATGTTTGTCGTAGTTGGCCGTGGTGTAGACTTGGGAGAGTAGGGACATGGGAACGGCCTCCACTTGCGTAAGTGCCAACAACAATGGGGAATATTTGAGGCATTCCACCACGTGTAGCATGTATGAGTCATATAGGAATGGGGTCATCTCTATGATCAAATTCTGATTAGGTTTGATTGAGAGCAGAAAAGAGGATGCAGTTTGATCTTGTGCGAAAGAACAAGTCGCCATTGTTGAGTTGTGGAAGAAGATGAACAGTGGTAACTTTTTCAGAGAGAAAATTCTTGAGAGGTAACTGCCAAAGAACACGATCACGCCTTATTTATACCGTTCACAGGAGAGAGAAAATCGTGATGATGAAGAAACCAAAACATCGCCTGAAAAAGCGCGATTGGAAGTTATGGTGTATCCTAGGAATACGTCAGCACACGTGGGTGTGAAACGAATCATTTGCACGCGCCCAAATCATTTTCGTACCGTTTGAAATTCCTTGTGCCCTTGTTTGGTTACAACTAAAACTTAAAACCACATACCAAACAGCAATCAGAATGTTGGAAAAAAGTAATATTCGTGCATAAGAGTGTGAAAGAAAAAGAAATAAATCAAAGGTGTTTGGGATGTGAGTGTTGTCTAGTAAGAAGACAGAAAGCGGAAGATTCCGGGCAAGAATTGCTTCCTTCAAAGCCAAGAGTGACCTGAAGTGTTTGTGTGGTTTCCCGAGAAATACGATCAGTTGTCTTTTAACAAACAATGAAAGGCATCTTTTGATAATGGCTGAAGGGTGGCTGAACTCAAACCAAGCATCAAGTCTTAACATAAAACTGAGTGTTGGTAGAGTTACCTGTGAGACCGATGAGATCTGTTGAACAGGTGGGTGGGAAATATTTCGTGACGTGAATAGTATAGACAGAAATCTCAAGGAAAAATTAAACTGGACCTCTTTGGGAAGAAATGTCTTAGGTGGAGACAATTTCATAAAAGATCACACAAAAAGAAAAGAAGATTTCCAAGTAATAGCTTGAGTTTATCACTCACCGTCAATTCATTTCAGGTGTTGGATTTTGGGTTTCACTTAGAACGTGGTAAACGAATCTAAGATCATAAACACAGATGTTGTGCAACCATAAGCCTCAGTGGTAAAGACCGAAAGCATCAAGGGTTACTTTGGGGAATCGAAGGTAAATGAAGAAGATGAGGAGAGGGTTAAGAGACCGAACGTACCTTCTGCTACAGAAATGGGACAAAGCAGAGCAACTCATGTTTCAGATGAGTAGAGGAAGGTAGCTCTAGACCGAGTGTGAGAGAATAGCCTGATTGGGAAGAAACGATAGGTGTTGATCGAATCATTAAGGCATGCTCGAGATCATAGAGGCTTGCGACAACATACAGCAGGATGCTTCTAGGGACGTCTAACTAGTCTGATAAAGATAAAACATACCTGGGTAAACACTATAGAAGGAGATGCTTGTATTCACCTGTGCAAAACGTACACCGACTAGAAAGATAAAATGTTTTTTGGTTTTTGGAATTTTCTGAAAAATAAATAAAAACAGAAAGATAAAATGTTTTTGGAATTTTGGAATTTTCTGAAAAATAAATAAAAACAGAAAGATAAAATGTTTTTGTAATTTTGGAATTTTCTGAAAAATAAATAAAAACAGAAAGATAAAATGTTTATGTAATTTTGGAATTTTCTGAAAAATAAATAAAAACAGAAACATAAAATGTTTTTGGAATTTTGGAATTTTCTGAAAAATAAATAAAAACAGAAAGATAAAATGTTTTTGTAATTTTGGAATTTTCTGAAAAATAAATAAAAACAGAGAGATAAAATGTTTATGTAATTTTGGAATTTTCTGAAAAATAAATAAAAACAGAAAGATAAAATTTGTACAACAAAAAAAAAATTGGAAGCAGAGATAGACCGATCGATCTGTGTATTTCGGTGATAGTTTCAGAATCGAGAAGAACCGAGCGGTCTATCTTGGTCGGTTCCGAAAATCTTTTAGAGCAGAGAGAGACCGATCGTGTTGTTTGCTTGAGCGCCTTTAAATTACTGGGACAAAGAGGGACCGAGCGGTCTGGTTGTTTCGGTTCCTTTATTTTACCAGAGCAGAGAGAGACCGAGCGGTCTGGTTGTTTCGGTTCCTTTATTTTACCAGAGCAGAGAGTGACCAAGCGGTCTGGTTGTTTCGGTTCCTTTATTTTACCAGAGCAGAGAGAGACAGAGCGGTATGTTTGCTTCTGTTCCTTTAAAGCGCCAGAGCAGAGAGCAACAGAGCGGTCTGTTTGCTTCGGTTCCTGATTCTTAAATAGAGATTTGAGGATTTGGGGCCGACTCTGCAACCATCATACCCAAGCCTTGTAGAATTTTATTAAAGGTCGTTTCAGGAAGAGCTTTGGTGAAGACATCGGCCAGTTGATCAGTGGTTCTTACGAAGTGAACTTCGACGTTTCCATCTTCCACGTGATCTTTGATGAAGTGATACCTCAGTGCTATGTGTTTGGTTTTGGAGTGTTGCACTGGGTTATGACAGATCCTAATTGCACTTTCAGAGTCACAATATAGTGGGATCTTCTTCATATTGAGTCCATAGTCTCGAAGTTGACTTTGGATCCAAATCACTTGTGATGTGCAGGATGCAGCTGCAATGTATTCCGCTTCGGCAGTAGACAACGACATGCACGTTTGTTTCTTGGATTGCCAGCTGACTAACTTCCCGTCAAGAAATTGACAACCACCAGTTGTGCTTTTACGGTCGAGTCCACATCCTCCAAGGTCAGCATCAGAATAGGCTTGTACAAAGAATCCTGAGTTGGATGGATACCATAGACCTAAGGAGGTGGTTCGCTTGAGATAGCATAAGATGTTCTTCACTGCAAGCATGTGAGGTTCACGTGGGTTTGCCTGAAATCGAGCACAATAACACACAGAAAACATGATATCAGGTCTGCTAGCAGTTAGATACATCAGTGAGCCAATCATTTGACGATGGAGCGTGATATCGACAGCCGGTTTGTCTAGGGATGGGGTAAGCATGGTGCCAAATGCCATTGGGACTTTGACTTTTGTGTCTCCCATCATACCAAACTTTGCTAGGAGAGTCTTCGTGTAAGCTTCCTGATTAATAAAGATGCCTTCGGGTCCCTGTCTTATGTTTAAACCAAGGAAAAAGTTAATAGGACCCATTGAGGTCATTTCAAATTTAGTCTCCATCAGCTTTCTGAATTCAGCTGTTAAGCTGGGATTCGTGGAGCCAAAGATGATGTCATCGACATAAATTTGAACTATCATAAGGTGGTTACCTTCCTTTTTACGTAAGAAGGTTGGATCAACCGAACCTTGTTTAAATTTAGACACCTTTAAAAATTTTGTAAGCGTTTCATACCAGGCTCTCGGAGCTTGCTGGAGGCCGTACACAGCTTTATCCAGAATATAGCAATGATTTGGATGCTTTTCGTTCACGAACCCAGGAGGTTGCTCCACATACACAGTTTCTTCGAGTTCTCCATTGAGAAATGCACACTTGACGTCCATTTGGAAAACCTCAAAGTTCTTGTGAGCAGCATAAGCCAGAAATATTCTAACAGATTCTAGCCTAGTTACTGGAGCGAAAGTCTCTTCATAGTCTATCCCTTCCTCCTAACAGTATCCCTTTACCACCAGACGAGCCTTGTTCCTTATAACATTACCTTCCTTGTCCATTTTGTTCCTAAAAACCCATTTGAGACCAACAACCGAAGCATCTGGAGGAGTTGGAATGAGGTGCCAGACTTTGTTCCTTTCAAATTCGTTCAGTTCATCTTGCATTGCTTGAACCCAATCAGAGTGATCTAGGGCAGTATTAACTGTCTTTGGTTCAACCTTTGATACGAATGAGTTAAACATACAAAAATCAACCTTTGAAAATAAGGATGTCTGTTTTGCCTTCAGTTGTGATCGGGTCAGAACCTTTTCAGAAACATCACCAACTACTTGAGAGACAGGATGATCTCTGGTCCATTTGATAAGAGGAGGGTAATTCGGATTAAAGGTTGGATCTAGTTCAGCATTGATCATTTCTTCTGGCTCAGATTGGCTATCGTAATCGAGTGTCAGATCATCATGTTCGTCCTCAATTGATGAGCTTTGAGATGCATGAGGTTCAGGTGTTTCTTGTGGTACTGAGCTTCCAGGCGTTGAGGCATCTTCGGTTGGAGAGGTATCTTCTGTTGGAGAATCATCTTCGGTTGGTGAGAGACCTTCGGTTGGAGTGGTAGAATTTAGTTTCCCCTGGACTTGTGAGCTTGGCTCCCCCTCGACTTGTGAACTTGTTTCTTCAATCCTTCTCGAACGCTTGTTTAGGACCCTGTATGCCTTGGATGTGAGCGAGTAACCCAGAAGAATTCCCTCGTCGGCTTTGACATCAAACTTGTTGCGGTGTTCTTTAGAATTAAAGCTGAAACACCTTGAGCCGAACACATGGAAAAATTTCACATTTGGGTTTCTGTTGTTCAGTATCTCATATGGAGTGAGCTTCAACCTCTTGTTGAGATAGGACCTGTTCTGTGTAAAACAAGCAGCCGAAATAGCATCAGCCCAAAAATAAAGAGGTAAGGAAGCGAAACTTATCATGGTTCGGGCAGCTTCACACAAAGATCGGTTTCGTCTTTCGACTATTCCGTTCTATTGCGGTGTGTAGGGAGCTGAGAAATTGTGACTTATTCCCTTTTCTGTAAAAAACTCTTCAAACTCCCTGTTCTTGAATTCGAGACCATTGTCGCTTCTGATGTTGCGAACAACCTTCTTGAGCTGTACTTCAATTTTCTTGATAAATACTTTCAGCTTTTGAGTCGCTTCAGATTTGAGCTTTAGAAAGAACACCCATGTAAATCGTGAAAAGTCATCAACAATAACAAGAATATACTTGCTACCACCGATGCTTTCGATAGATGAAGGACCACACAAATCGATATGAAGTAATTCGAGTGGTTCAACAACTTTTGTGTTGATTATAGATGGGTGACTTTGACGACTCTGCTTCCCCATTTCGCATGCAGCACACAAATGATCTCTGTCGAACTTGAGCAATGGAAGACCCCTAACATGACCTCCAGTGACAAGTCGGTTGATATCTTTAAAATTGAGATGAAATAATCTTCGGTGCCACAACCAGCTTTCGTCGGATTGAGCTTTTGACAACAAGCATATAGCTGGGTTTCCTTTGATGGGTTTAAGGTTTAAGGGAAACATTTCACCCTTTCGCTCTGACTTGAGAATCATTTTCTTTGTCTTTTTCTCTATGATTTCAGAACCTTCATCATCGAACAAGACTTTGAGACTTGTACCTCCAACAAGCTGAGATACACTAATGAGGTTGTGTTGGAGTCCTTCCACATAAGCCACCTTCCTTATAGTAAAATCCCCATTTGTTATCATCCCGTATCCCTTTATGGTGCCGAAAGAATTGTTTCCAAACTTGACGTTGCCACCATTTGCAAGAGATCTGTATTCCCTAAGCTCCTCTTTCCTCCCTGTCATATGACGTGAGCAGCCACTATCGATGTACCATTCTTCGTCGAACTGCTCGTCACTTATAACCTGCAAAAATTAGGCAGATTTAGGAACCCAAAGTTTCTTGGGTCCATGTGAGCTTTGCATGGGAACGGGAACAGTAAGAGAGACGTCAACAAGATAAGTTCGTTTTATAAGAGTTGTTTCATCTTTCCTTTTAATGGTAAAAACTTTTATTTTGTTAGGATTGGGTGTGTTCGGTTTAGACTCTGGTTTGGATTCATTGACCTTCTGCTTTCCCTTTTGTTCAGCTGATGAATGAGATTTTTGAGAACAAGAAGAATTAGTTTTAGAATAAGATGGAGATAAATCGATGGAAGTAGAAGAATTAGAAGAACGAGAAGAATTAGAATGAGAGGGTTTGGATTGAGAGGATTTCCTGGCTGGAGACTCTAAGTGACCCTTTTGCTTTTGATCGTTGGAGGGACTGACCTTAGAGTTTTGTTCTCTTTTGACTTCAGAACCGAACCTTTGCGTTCGGTTGGAGCTGTCTTTGGAACCGAACCTTTGGTTTCGGTTGAAGTCTTTTTTAGAACCGAACCTTTGCCTTCGGTTGATATCTGCTTGTGAACCGAACCTTGGCTTTCGGTTTTTGTGACTTTCAAGCTTTCCTACAGGATTGTTTTCATACTTTAGATTCTTGTCTTGGTGTGAGAAATATGCATTCTGGGAATGCCAGAATTGTTTCCTTTCAGAAAGGTTCTTCCTGTATCTATTGTTCCTTTCTCTCTTCCTATTCCTCATCTGTGTAGGTTGATGATGAACATTTGCTTTCGGTTTCGGTGTCTCCTTGGCTGGTTCCTTTTGAACTGCAGGAGTTTTACTTTGAGTTGAGGAAGTAGAGGGAATGTCTTCCTTTGCCGAACGATCATCCTTCCGAGGAATATCTTTTGTACCACTGGTATTTGGCTCATCGAAATTGTCCGGCTTATTCAAGGGTTCAGGTATGTATCTTCCTTTGCTCTTCCAGGAGGTTCTTTCAGATAAACCAATAGTTTCGTTTGCATTATCTATTGGAGCTCCCCAGAAGTACTCATCGCAGCCATCAGCATTGTCTTCGTTTACAATAGTTGTGAGTTCAGCTGTTTGATGTTCGGTAACTCCTGTCACCTTGTATACTTGATTCGGAGTGGTCCTGACCTTTTGATACACAACCACTTTCTCAACTAATAATGGGGACTTTTGATGGGACAACCGAGCGAACTCCACTGAATTTTCAGAAATAAGATTCTTGTGGTTTTCAGGTTCGGTTTTAATAAATTCTGAGCAGTCAACCGTGTCCTCTACAAAAATTTCACTCATGTTTTCGTCCTCGTTAAGCTCAGATGCATTTTCAACATCAATTTTGTTTTCTGAGCTTACGTTGGCGTTTAAAGAGTCAAATTTTTGCATGGTTTCGGTTCTCAGTTTAAGTCTGTCATTTTCATCCAAAAGATTTTTAAGCATGTCCTTGTGGTCTTTGGATTTAATGAAGGACTCAATTTTGTCCAGTCCATACATGTAGGTCGGATTGACATCATCAGACGATATCACACTCTCACAATTGTAGACTTCGGCATCGATTTCATCCTCCTTAAACTCTAGGAAGGGCAAAATCATGCGATGGATCTTTTGGCCTATTTCACAATCCAAGTGAAGCTGAGTAATATTAGAGTACAAACGTTTAGCAATTAAACAAAAAACATTCCGCTGTTTTAACAATTTTAAATTGGCTCTTTGCAAATAAATGTTTTCGTCTTTAACTTTAACTAATTCTGACTCCTTTAACTCGATCCACATTCTCCGCTCCTCACTTTTCGACGCCACCCTGCTCAATTGATCAGTTAGGTTAGAATTGGTGACTCGAGTTTGAGTTAAGCTACTATCTAGATGAGAAATTGTTGTATTAACGTTTTTTAGTTCTTTCTCATATGAGGATGATGGTACTTTGCATGAAATAAAAACAGACTGTACCTTCTTTATCAGTTCATCGAGCTCATTGAATTGCTGGCTGAGAGGTTTGGCCGTAAAGCACGTGTCCTCCTTTACCTTCGGTCCATCGCTTCCTCCATCGGTGTTGTATCCCCGCATTTGAGATACATCAGTTACCATTAAGCATCTTCCTCCACTTCTTTCCTTCTTAGCCACATAAGCCTTTCCAAGGGTAGGCTTCCTCACTTCATTGTCTTCTGAGTCGGTAGACCAAACTTCCGTGCTACCGAACTCGTGACCTTTAACCGAACCCTGCACAATAAGAGCATTAATAGAAGGGTTAGCGGTAGACTTCTTCTTTCTCAACTCGTCCAATCTTTTCTACAACACAGCTTCCTCATCATTTCCATCATCTTTTTCAGCCATCTTCTTAAGGACACAGTCCTTGGCATAGTGGTTTTTCCCACCACAGTAGAAACAGCTTACTCCGGAATCGCCATCCACCTTCGGTTCCTTCTTGTGCTCCTCAGCCTTCGGTTCATTGTTCACATTTTCAGAGCTGTAACTCCCCTGCCAGTTTTGGTTTTTGTTGCTGGGGAATCTCTTCTTTATGAACCTCTTGGGATTGGACACCATCATGGCATAATCCTCAGACGTGAGATCATATTCCTCCAGGTTGAGGTCTTCATCCTCCATCACAGCTTTACTTTTAGAAAGGAGGGCCAACGAACCAAGACTAGTAACGACGTTCTTTTCTTGCACCACAATCTTCTCTTGGGACTTAAGAATACCCACCAGTTTCGCCAAAGAGTATGATTTAAACTGCTCATGAGCTTTGACTGTGGAAACTACTGCTCTCCATTCAGACCTCAATCCGTTCAAGAAAGTAACCTTCTGTTCGATAAGCTTCCTTTCAATATCGTGTTTAATCATCTTGCTGAGAAGATGATTAAAACGATCAAACGTCTGGGTCACCATTTCTTCGGCTCCTTGCCTGAATTCTCCAAACTCACATAAAAGCAAAGTTTGGATAGAATGTTCAAGATCCTCGTCTGTAGAATACAGTTCACGAAGTCTATCCCAAACTTCCTTTGCCGTCGTGCATGAGCTAACCAACCTGAATGTGTCGGACTGAAGGTCGAATCTGATCAATCTTAATGCCTTGATATTGCACTGGAATTTATCCTTTTCATCTTGTGAAATATCCTTCACGTCCTTTAGCAGATCAATGTACTCCTTTTGTGTCTTGATGATTCTGGACGATGCAGAATGAGAAAACGGTCCATTGGTGATGGCTTCCCATATGAGATACCCATTATCCTCCGATCCAATCACGTAGTCTTCAAAGTGATGCGCCCATACTTCATAGTCATGGGTGTATAAGATTGGAATCTTTGTCGTCGAACCGATGTTGTTGGAAATATTAATGAGGTTTGATTGTGTCGCGTCCATTATGATCGTAAAACCTGTTCAAAGATCAGACTTGTAATAAAGCAGATTAGGGAAAAACAATAAATATCAAGATACGTCAATAAAGAGATGACGGCTCAATAAATATTGATAATTGCGGAAAAACCCTAATTGAAATCTTTTTCACAGAAAAGATGTGTATCGATTACACAGCCTCCTGCTCTGATACCAATTGATGAGATTAAACTTACCTTTAATCTATAAAGATCGATTAGATCTTGAACAAGTATATAAACATAAACAATATGAATGCAATAAAAAGAATAAGTCAAGATGGAATCAAATGTGTCGAATGATTAAACAAAATCCTCAGAAGAGCTCGATTATGAACATCAACTGTAGAGTATTGGAAGGTTACAGGAACGATCAAAGAAACCTGTTATTGTCTAGATGTATCGCTATTTTCAGATCTCTAAAAACCTTAACCTAATATGCATGCAAGCGTAAACTTATATACAAAACATAAAAGGTTCACGGTTGGACAGGCCCAAACCGGAATACAAAGTAATATAATCTGTCGAGCCTAAAAAACACAATCTTCAAAATAATTTTCAGCCAAACAATTGAAAAAGGGTAGGGGTATGAACTCACCAGACGAGAAAACGTGTCGGTTTGGATGTTATGTGTTGGTTCGGGGCTTGATAACGCACGAGGTTCCTATGTAATCTGAAATGATACAAAATCGTATCTAATTAGACTTTGAACCACTAATTAGATATGAATATACACTTTGAGATGTGAAAATACTTCAATTCAAGTGTTCGGAGTGACCCGGGTGACATCTATGGATGTGTAGGACCTAGATATGGAGTTTACTCTTCAAAAGTAAACTCTTTGAGGAGTTTACGGTCCATTGACCACATCCCCATGAGTTTATGGCCGTAAACTCATGGGTGGTGTATTCTTGGATGCCAAATAGTCTTACAATGCAGACGAGAAAAGTTCTAGGGTTGATTCCATGGCTTAGGAAGTGATCGGGACTTGAAATGGCTTTGAAAATGGAGTTTACGGTCTAGGAAGATGCTCCTGGGGAGTTTAATACCTTAAACACATGAGTTTACAACCATAAACTCATGTTTGTCCATGATTCATGGGTGTTTGTGTTTGTACGTTAATCACATGTGATTCTAGTACAACATACAAGCCATTCAAGGTGTTAAGGACACTTAAACACCCTTTGGGGGTGTTTATGGTCTAGCGAGATGAGTTTACAATCTAAGAATGTTCTTGGACCGTAAACTCAAGTTTTTACCATTTGAATAAGATTTGGTGCATTTCTCGAGGGATTTTAAGGTTCTATGCACTCATGGAAGTTCATTGGAGGTGTTTAGGGGAAAACTGACACCCTAAAAGCTGTTTAAGGTCTAAGAATGAGGGTTTATGGTCGAAGCATGTTCTTGGACCGTAAACTCATGTTTGATCCTTTCTTGTATGATTTGGTGCTTCAAATGATGGAGTAGAAGGTCCTAGACACGTTTGAAAGCTTTTGGTGGTGTTTAAGGGCATTTTTAACACCTTAAGAGGTGTTTATGGTTCATGCATGAGGGTTTACGGTCCAAGAATGTTCTAGGGCTGTAAACTCATGTTCATACATCAAATGCCAAGATTTTGGGGTGCTGAGTTCATGCATGCAAGTTTCTAAGTCGAATCTAAGCCTTAGAAGTGTTTTGGAGGGGTTTTGAGGCTTCAAAACCCTCATAAGAGGTGTTCACGGTTTTGGGAGGGTCCCCAAACCATAAACACATGTTCATAGGTGTTTTTGGGTGATTTCAACATGGATTTTCATACTATTCAAGTTCAATAACAAGTTTAGGATGGATTGCTTACCAAATGATGCTTGAAATGGGGTTTTTGGACCAATTTCGAGTTCTAGAGAGAGAATAGTGAGAGAAAGTGTTTAGAGTGAGAGAAAAAGCTTCAAAATGATGTCACTGCCGATTCATCGGCTATACACTTCCTCAACTGTGATACGTGAAAGGTATTGTGAATCTGTCCCAACTCTGCTGGGAACTCCAACCGATAAGCTACCCGACCTACCCTTGCAATTACACGAAATGGACCTATGAACCGGGGCCCCAACTTGCCCCTCTTTCTGAACCGGATCACTCCCTTCCAAGGAGAAACCTTCAGGAGAACGAAGTCGCCAACCTGAAATTCCAGCTCGGACCGGCGTCTGTCCGCATAACTCTTCTGTCGGCTCTGGGCGGTCAATAACCTCTGCCTAACCTGCTGAATCTGCTCTGTCGTCTGGAGTACGATCTCTGTACTGCCCATCACTCTTTGTCCCACCTCTCCCCAGCAAATGGGAGTCCGACACCTCCTACCATACAACAACTCAAAAGGTGGCATACCAATGCTCGAATGATGGCTGTTGTTGTAGGAAAACTCAGCCAAAGGCAAATGCGCATCCCAGCTACCCCCGAAGTCTAACACACACGCTCTAAGCATGTCTTCCAATGTCTGAATCGTCCGCTCGCTCTGACCGTCTGTCTGGGGATGGTATGCGGTACTAAAATGCAGTTTAGTACCTAGCTCCTTATGGAATTTCTTCCAGAACCTGGAACAGAAGCGTACATCACGGTCTGAAACAATCGAGATCGGCACTCCATGCCGAGATACTACCTCTCTCACGTATAACTCCGCCAACTTCTCCGCTGATGAACTCTCGCTAATGGCAAGGAAGTGTGCACTCTTCGTCAATCTATCCACAATCACCCAAATTGCATCGACTCCCCTAGCATTTCTCGGCAATTTGGTGATGAAATCCAAAGTAATCTGCTCCCACTTCCACTCAGGAATCTCCAAGGGCTGCAACTTACCATGCGGTCTCTGGTGCTCGGCTTTAACCCTACGGCAGGTCAAACACCTCTCAACGAACCATGCGACGTCTCTCTTCATACAAGGCCACCAATATTCCTTCCTCAAGTCCAAATACATCTTCGTAGCACCGGGATGGATCGAGAATTTCGATCTATGAGCCTCCTCCATCAAAGTAGCACGCGTACCGCCCACGAATGTTACCCAAATCCGACCCTGAAACGTCAGAAGTCCTCGTCCATCCTTAACGAACTCTGAAATTAACCCAACGACCCGCTCTTTCTTCTACATCTCGGATCTCATAACCTCGGCCTGTGCCCCACGAATAGCATCTAAGACCGGAGACATCACCGTCAGTCTCAGACATACGTCTCGCAATGGAGTGCTCTCCGCCCTACGACTCAATGCATCGGCTACCACGTTAGCCTTGCCTGGGTGGTATAGGATCTCACAGTCATAATCCTTAACCACGTCCAACCATCTCCTCTGATGCATATTTAGGTTGGGTTGATCCATCAAATACTTCAAACTCTTATGGTCCGTGTATATAGTACAACGAACCCCGTACAGGTAGTGACGCCAAATCTTGAGAGCGAACACTACTGCCCCCAACTCTAAGTCATGTGTGGGATATCTCGCCTCGTGAGGCTTTAATTGCCTCGATGCATAAGCTATCACATGGCCTCTCTGCATCAACACTGCACCCAGTCCCGAAATCGATGCGTCGCAATATACAGCAAAATCCTCCATCCCCTCCGAGAGGGCTAATACCGGGGCTTCGCACAGTCTATGACGTAGTATCTCAAAGGAAGTCTGTTGCTCGGGTCCCCATGAGAATGTAACACCCTTCCGGGTCAATCTGGTGAGCGGTACCGCGATCTTGGAGAAGTCCCTAATAAACCTCCGATAGTACCCCGCCAACCCAAGGAAACTCCTGATCTCGGAAGGTGACTTCGGTGCCTCCCAACTCATCACTGCTTCCACCTTGGCCAGATCGACCAATATCCCTGCCTGATTAACAACATGTCCAAGAAATTGGACCTCCCGCAACCAGAAGTCACATTTGGAGAATTTTGCATATAGCTTCTCCGACCTCAATACCTCAAGGACCTCCCTCAAATGTCCCTCATGCTACTCTCTAGTTCGCAAATACACTAGGATGTCGTTGATAAATACAATCACAAACCGATCCAGCATCGGCCTGCATACCCTGTTCATGAGGTCCATGAACACTGCCAGGGCATTGGTGAGCCCGAAAGGCATCACCACGAACTCGTAATGCCCATACCGCGTCCTGAATGCTGTCTTCTGGACGTCCTCATCCCGCACTCTTACCTGATGGTACCCTGATCTCAAACCGATCTTGGAAAACCAAGATGCCCCTTGCAACTGATCGAATAGATCATCGATCCTAGGTAACGAATAGCGGTTCTTGACCGTCACCTTGTTCAACTCCCGGTAATCAATGCACATCCGGTGTGAACCATCCTTCTTCTTGACGAACAGAATCGGTGCTCCCCACGGAGAGCTACTCGGCCGAATAAATCCCTTCCCCAGCAACTCCTGGAGTTGCGAGGACAACTCTTGCATCTCTGGAGGTGCAAGACGATAAGGCACATTCGCAATAGGCTCAGCCCCCGGAATTAGATCGATACCAAACACTACTTGCCTCGCAGGAGGTACTCCCGACAACTCCTCAGGAAAACATCTGGAAACTCGCGCACCACTGGAACCTCCTCCATTGTCCTCGGTCTCTCGGAAGCCTCCCGCGTATCCATCACATACGCCACAAAACCTCTACATCCCTGCTGTAGGCATTGCCTCGCCCAAGCGGCCGAACAAAAAGCTGATCCCGAACGGGTACCCTCGCCGTATACCCTAAGAACTCCCCCACTAGGGTCTCGTATAGTCACCAGCTGGCGCTCACAGTCGATGACAGCGCTGAATCGGCTCAACCAGTCCATGCCCACGATGACACAGACATCACCAATCGCAATAGGAACTAGGTCAATCGGAAACTCAACCCCGAAAATCTCTAGTACGCATCTCCGAAGAACCTCCATGGCACAAACCACCCTCTCGGCCGCTATAGAAACGCTCAGAGGCTGACTTAACGGCTCACGACTAATGCTGATATGCTGACTAAAAGCTACATATACAAAGGATCTACTCGCACCCGAATCAAATAACACTAGAGCAGGCATAGGGTTCACAAGAAAAGTACCTACACATACATTAACATAAGCATAACATTTCGACTTTAAAGTAAATACGTGAATTGCAGCATAGCTGCCACAACATCGGGCGCAGCGCGGATCTCCTCCGCAGTCAGCTGAAAGGCTCTCCCGCGAGCCCTTGGGGCCTCGACCTTCGCCGGTCGGGTTTCAGTAGTCCTGGTAGTAGGTGTAGATCCCTGACGAAGCTGCGGGCACTCGGCCTTCCGATGGCCTGTCTGGTTGCAGTGAAAGCAAACCATGAACCCCTTAGGACAATCCCTGGCAATGTGTCCCTCCTTGCCACACTTGTAGCAACCACCAGCTCGACACGCCCCCTCATGAATTTTGCCGCACTTCCCGCAAGTGCGGCCCTTCTGACCTCCCATCCTCGAATCAGCGGACTTGATCCGCTTGGCTGCCGGCTGAGACTGAGCCGGTCGTCGGTCCACCTGCCGAGACTCGGCCTCCTCCCTGGCCTGAGTCTCCAACTCGATCTCACGCTTCCTGGCGTTCGCCTGAAGCTCAGTAAAAGTACGATAGGTGGAGTTTGACACAAACTCCCGGATATCCCTTCTCAAAACGCCTAAATACCGGCTCATCCGTGACTGCTCTGTAGACACCAGCTCTGGGCAGAACATCGCCCTCTCGTGAAACTTCCGTGTGACCACCGCAACGGAATCAGTACCCTGCTTAAGGGTCAAGAACTCCTGAATCAATCGTTCCCTCTCCACTGGGGGAACGTACTCATCCCTGAACATCTCAGTAAACCTCTCCCATGTCACCGCTGTAATCTCCGCCAGAGTGAAGTTTGCCGTCACGAACTTCCACCAATCCTTCGCTCCCAGACGGAGCTGGTTCAAGGTGAACCGTACCCTCAGGTGCTCCGGGCATGAGCAAGTGTAGAAGCACCCCTCAATGTCGGCGATCCACCTCATCGCAGCAATCGGATCCTGCGTCCCATCAAACTCAGGGGGTTTCGTGTTGCTGAATTCCCGGAACAGCAACGAATCACCCCCTTGCGGCCTGGCAGCGGCCACAGCTGCGGTAGCGGCAGCGGCTGCAGCCTCAGTCAGTGCAGCGTACCGCTCCTCAAACGTCTCCATCAGTGTGGTCTTAATAGACCCAAACATCTCCGGGATCTCAGCCCGGATCGCTGCAGCTACCTCCTCCTGAATCATCTGATGAATATCCTCGTCGCTCACACTGCTCGAACTCGCCCCATGACGTGTGGTAAACATGATGTCTCTGAAATACAACATAAAATTATCAGAGACTCCATCAAGTACAATTTTACTCGATAACGCAACCCTACTCAGTCTCCGATATCCAGGGATTCTTACTTGGGTCTTCCACCGACCCGATGTCTTCGGTAGTACGGGCCCAATACTACCGATCACACCGTGTCAGTATTCGTCCCAAATCTTCCTCCCCAAACCCCGAATAGTGAGTACTCTACCTCTAGTATGCACTATCTACCTGCACGCTGTCGAATATCTCATATAAACAAACTCCCTAGACTAAGGCATCACAAAACAAGCCATTCTAGTCCTATCATGAATACCTAGTCTTCTAGCATGCATAACAATTCATAATTCAGTGCATAACATAACATTGTAAGGTATTCTGGGGATCTTTACCGTTCGGGCACTGGCTGATCGTACACACTGCTCCGTTCTTGTTTACCACTTTACCATTTATAAAATTTTATGACTTTATTATTTTTAAAAGATTTTTCCTCAAATCCTCGGTTTGAGTTCAGTTACACCCGAAGCTACACCCGAATCCCTCAAACCAAGGCACTGATACCAATTGTAACAACACAAATTTTCAAACAAATTTTTCATTTAAAATAAAGTGAATTATTTCAACCAAATATAATTATTCCAAATTTCATATCAAAGTACAATCATAAAATCCCAAGATCTCAAAACATCAACAGTGTGAACGCGTCATGCCGGCGCCTTCCCACGGTCCTCGCTAGTACCTGAAACACATACATGACAACTGTAAGCATAAATGCTTAGTGAGTTCCCCAGTATACTACTTACGCATATACGCCTTTCCAGGCCTTAAGATAATCTCCTTCCGGCACATAACATATTGCCTTCCGGCCCATAACATAATGCCTTCCGGCCCATAACATATTGCCTTCCGGCCCATACATAATGCCTTCTGGCCCATAACATATTGCCTTCCGGCCTATAAACATACACAGCAATTAATACATTAATTTTAACACATATAGCACATATATCATATATCATATCCGACCTTTCAGTCACATAACATATTGCCTTCCGGCCCGTATAAACATACATAGCACACATAGCAAATACCTTACTATTTATAGCACGTATAACACAAATCATATCCGACCTTCCGGTCACACAGTCAAACCCTTCCGGGTACAGTATAGTGAGAAGACTCACCTCGTGGTAATGAAAACTATCAACTCTTGAAATCACTCGCACTCGATCCGCCGATCTGCAGACTCCCTATAATACCATATACCCTTATTAATACTCTCATCATTCAAGACAACTGACCCTAAGAAATTATATGCAGGTCAACTCTGGTCAACGGTCAACTGGACCGGACTCGTCGAGTGCAAAGGTGACTCAGCGAGTCGAGACGTCCTCACCAACTTTCCCTGATGTTCCCTTTCTACTCGTCGAGTATCCTCCTTGACTCGACGAGATCCACGTGAAAGAATCGCGGGGCCACCCCGACTCCACTCGCCGAGTCTGAAGAACAACTCGGCGAGTCCCAGTGAATCTTCAAGCTACTCGCCGAGTCTGTTCATTGGACTCGGCAAGTCCATGCCATGCAGTCGATCAACTGCTTCCTGAAATACGTATGGTCCCGAAATACACAATCATGGGACTTTCTGGATCTCTAAACATCCTATTACTGGGGTATAAACGTTTGGGTAACAACATAATAATCCATCTAATCACCAAATGGGTTTCATAAACCCTAAATCCATGTACACATCAAAATAACAGGAATGATCCGAAGTATTACCTGAAAAACGTACTCTCTGTGTCCCCAAACCTCAGAACTCAAATCCCTTGCTGTTCCTTTAGCTAAAACTCCGCTCCTTCTTGCCCAACAATCTCTTCAAAGGTCCAATAGCCTCAAATCTTGCTCTAGATGTCCACAGACGCTTAGGGTCCTTCTCAATCGGCTAAAAGACGGACAATGACGGCCTAAAAGGCGTTATATACGATCCAAAACCAAACGGCTAGGGTTTCCGCTGAACAGCGCAGACTCGCCGAGTCCATAATGGACTCGTCGAATCTAGTCGCGAACCCGCGACCCAGTCTGTGGTCCTACTCGGCGAGTCTGGCTCCAACTCGCCGAGTCCCTTCCTAAAACGCCCCAAAAACAATATCATAAAAATACCTGAAATTCTGGGCTGTTACAAAAACCCGAAATCATCAGCTTCACCAAGATGCAAGGCCAAAAGAAGAATACCTGGATTTCGGGCTATACACTGGAGAGCACGAAAGTAGAAAGATTCATATGGGGATTGACACCCCCAACTCAGGGGAATGTCCTGGCTGCAAATCCGCTGATGTTTGATAGTGCCAAACGGTTGGTGCATACTTTGATTGACCATGGAGATTTCCATTGTGGAAAGAAAAAGTTCTAGAACAAGTGCAAGGGCAAGTTTTTGTAGGATCCCTCCAAGAAGCTACAAGTAGTGGCAACACATGCCGCTACTACTCCTGTCATTGCCCCTAAAACTCAAGAACCAGGAAGTAGATATGCTAAAACCCTCCCAAGGTGTGACAAGTGCAACTTCCACCATCATGGGTTGTGCCGTGAAATGATGTGGAACAACTGTGGAGAAAAAGGGCGTACAACTTGTTTTTGCAAGACGCAAGTCCAACCAACCAATCGTGCTTCTGGAGCTGGAGTTAGCCAAGCCTGTTATGGATGTGGTGAAATTGGGCATTACAAGTGGAATTTCCCAAAGGCAACAGTAGCGGGCAACAGGGGGAAAGTGCTAGCTATGGGCTAGGAGGAGGTTGTCCTTGATCCCACCATAGTTTCAAGTACGTTCCTCCTCGACAACTGTTATGCATCCATTCTTTTTGAAAGTGATGCGAAGAGGAGTTTTGTTAGTCATGCATTCAAGCTTATACTTAAGCATAAATCCCAACCCCTAACAGAAACCTTAACCTAAACAATTATTCCTTTCCCATCAATCTTATATCAGTCTCCATCAAAAGCTTCGATGTCATTATCGGCATAGACTGGTTAAGTCTTCATCGTGTTGATATCATTTGTTTCAAGAGAGCTATTCGCCTCAACCTGCAAAATATCAAAGCCATCATCATTTATGGTGATAAACTCAGCTTAGACCTTCGTATCATATCATGTATCAAAGCCCAAAAATATATGTGAAATGAGTGTCAAGCATTCCTAGCCCATGTCATTAACGAAAAGCAAGAATTTAAAGTTCTCGAGAGCATCCCCGAAGTCTGCAAATTTCCTGATATATATCTCGAGGATCTTCTCGGAATCCCTCCCGAACACCAAGTCGAGTTCCGAATCGACTTAATCCCCGGAGCTATCCCTATAGCCAAATCCCCTTATCGTCTAGCACCGGAAAAAATGAAAGAGTTATCCAACCAGCTCAATGAGCTAGTCAACAAAGGATTCTTTAGATCGAGCTTCTCACCCTGGGGAGCCCCGATCTTATTTGTGAAAAAGAAGGGTGGATCCATTCGGATGTGTATAGATTATCACAAACTAAACAAGCTCACCATCATGAATCACTATCATCTTCCCGAATCAACAACCTCTTCGATCAACAATAGGGAGCCAGTTACTTCTTAAAGATAGACCTAAGATCAGGGTACCAGCAGTTGCGAGTCTATGAGGGTGATATTCCTAAGACATCATTTCAGACTCAGTATGGTCACTATGAGTTTATAGTGATGCCCTTTGGTGTGACCAACGCACCGGCGGTATTCATGGATCTGATGAATTGGGTGTGCTGTCCTTACCTAGACAAGTTTGTGATAGTATTGATTGATGATATACTTGTTTATTCTCGAAGTGAGGAAGATCATAGAAAGCATTTGAGGCTAGTGCTAGAAACTTTAAGAGCGGAGAAACTGTATGCAAAATTCTCTAAGTGTGAATTATGGATCAGAAAGGTGACTTTCCTCCGTCACATGGTTAGCAAGGAAGGAATACATGTGGACCCTTCCAAAATCAAGGCGATTGATAATTGGTTACCACCGAAGATGCCCACAAAATCCGTCAATTCTTGGGTCTTGTTGGTTACTATCGCAGATCTATCCAGAACTTCTCTAGGATTGCCAAGCCTCTAACCACACTCACCTAGAAAGGTGTACCCTTTAGTTGGGGAGAAAAGCAAGACTATGGATTTCAAACATTAAAGTGGGCCTTGTGAATCGCACCTATCCTGTCTCTTCCAGAAGGGATGGAGGACTTTGTTTTCTACTGTGATTCTTCCAATCAGGGCCTAGACTGTGTGCTCATGCAAATAGAAAAAGTCATTACTTATGCCTTGAGACAGCTGATAACACATGAAGTGAATTATACAACGCACAACCTGGAGTTGAGAGCAGTGATCTTCGCATTAAAGATATGAAGACATTATATCTACAGAACGAAGTGTACTGTCGACAAGTCAGGCATAAGAGCATGCAACACATTTTTTATCAAAAGAGCATGCAACACATTTTTGATCAAAAGGAGTTGAACATGAGGCAACAGCGATGAGTGGAGATACTCAATGATTATGAGTGTGAGATATGCTATCATCTAGGCAAGGCCAATGTGGTAGCAGACACCCTCAGCAGGAAGGAGTACTCAGGTTGCAGAGTGAAGGAACAGACTATGACCATCCATTCCCATCTATCCACTCAGATCAGAGAGGCTCAGCTGGAAGCCTTGAAAACAGAGAACATGTCAGGTGAAGCTTTGAGGGGAATGGAAAAAGAACTTAGAGATCAAGGGTGATGGAGTTTATTATTTCATGAACCGGATTTGGACCCCATAGTTCGGCGGTTACAGAGAGGTCGTCATGAGCGAAGCTCACAGGACTCGATACTCCGTTCACCCAAGTTAGGATAAGATGTATCTGGATCTCAAAAAGCTCTATTAGTGGCCAAATATGAAACCAGAGATCGCTACATTCGTGGGCAAGTGCCTGAATTGCACCAAGGTGAAGGTGGAATATCAAAAGCCCTCAGGTCTACTTCAACAGCCAGGAATGCCTGTGTCCATTATCTCTGATCGGGATATCAGATTCACCTCGGGATTTTGGCACTCACTACAGAAGGCTCTTGGAACTGAGCTGGATATGAGCACAACTTACCATCCACAAACCGATGGGCAGAGTGAGAGGATCGTTCATACATTGGAAGACATGTTGAGAGCATGTGTTAAAGATTTTGGTAAGTCTTCAGACACCCATTTTCGCTTGGTTGAGTTCTCCTACAACAACAACTATCATATAAGTATCAAGGTTGCACCGTTTGAAGCCCTCTATGGTCATAAGTGCAGATCCCCTCTATGCTAGGCTGAGGTGGGTGACACGCAGCTAGCTAAGGTCAAGTCCTTGACAACACTCTCACAGGCCCAAAAATCATTCGTGAAACCACGGAAAAGATCGTGCAAATCCGAGAATGACTGAAAGCCTCCAAAGATAGACAAAAGAGCTATGCTGACAGAAGACGAAAACCCTTGGAGTTCCAGGTTAGTGACTGTGTTATGTTAAACGTCGCACCCTGGAAGTGCGTGATACGCTTTGGGAAGCGTGGGAAGCTGAATACGAGATACTTTGGGACATTCGAGATTCTCATAAGGATCGGTCCAGTCACATATAAACTTCGTTTACCTCAAGAGCTTAACAACATTCATCCCCTCTTCCACGTGTCGAACCTTAAAAAGTGTCTATCCGACGAAACCCTTGTGATCCCACCTGATGAGACTGAGATCAACGAGAAACTTAATTTCATGGAAGAACCAGTCAAAATCATGGATCGCAAACTTAAACAAATAAAGCAAAGTCACATACCGATAGTAAAGGTCCGCTGGAATGCCAAGCGGGGTTCCTTAATTCAATGACAGGCAAGGTTCCTGAATTCACTTGGGAGCGAGAAGATTCAATGCAATAGAAGTACCCTCATCCTTTTCCGAGTCCATGATCTATATTCTATGTTAGAATTTTGGGATGAAATTCCCTTTATCGGGGGATGATGTGAAAACCCGACCTTTTTCCGTTAACATAAGCCCAATTCCGTTAAATTAATTTGAATTTTTATTTAGTTCCATCAAATTATTATTGTTTGGAAAATCATTTAAGCTATATACTTAAATTTTATAAAAGAATCGGAACTAAAATCACGCGAAAACCCGAGTTTCTTCGAAAATCAGAAAATCTGGTCTGATTGGTGTTCAGGACCGTGAACCCGATCACGACCCTAAATCGTTCACGGCTCGGTGGACCCCCACCATCAACCATGAATCCAGCCTATATGTATATGTATATGTATATGTACATATATATATATATATATATATGTGTGTGTGTGTGTGTGTGTGTGTTCTTACCCTTCATTTACACTTTTTTGGCCGAAAACTCATGATTTCTCTCTCTAATCTCCCAACCAAAAACTCAACATTACCCCCTTTTTCTTCCAAAAATCATCAAAAATCACCTTTGGGTGTTGTTGTGGAGCCTCTAAAATGCGGTTTTCACCGATTCAACAAACCTCTGGTGAAGGGTGTATGACTGTGAACCCTTCAAATCATCAAATCTTCAAGGCCTGAAATATGTTCACGACCGCAAACCATTCAAGGACCGTGAACCTTTCAAATCCTCTCCAAGAACCGTTTACGGTCGTGAACACTATCCAACAATGAACTATTTGGAAACCAAAAACTCTCCATTCACCTCACCAGTCTCGGTAACATCCCTTAACCAAAAGCAAGTGTTTTCCAATACTATAATTAATGGTTTCGCTAATAAAATGCATATATGTGTTCAACTATTATTAGGATTCCGTTAAATCCATGTTCAAAAACTCGAGGGTCCTCATCCCAGTTTCACAATCCGACACTTTCAAGCAACCATCAGTGAGTTCATACCCCTACACTTTTACTCTTTTTAATGTATTCATTGGGGGGGTGGATACAAGCCAAATACAAATGATTTTTGTGAACTTATACAAGAGAATTTCAACAGGTTTAAAACTTATGAAATTGATAGAGCCAAAAGATTTCCATGTTTTATAAAATATTTAGATATTTTATCCCTTTTGTAACATGCTGAGCATAAGGGACGCTTTCAACTCACAGTCACAATTGCATAGTTTTTAGATCAATATATGAACCAAATATATAGCATACATGCAAACTATAATAGGTATAGTTTAGGATTCAATGCACAGTTTTTACAAATTCAGAGCTTATACATTAATAAACACATAAACTATAGCAGAGTTAGTTTCTGATATACATTACTACTTTCGGATTTCAAGAGTACTACATTAAATAATTGTTTAAGTGTAATTATTATTACTCTACAAGGTATAAAAAAGGATTCAAATACAAGAGAACAATAAAAACTACACGTAAACTAGTTAATACAAGTTTGTGAGACATCTTTTCAATTGTACCCATCTGGGTACGGGAAAAATCCTATCATTTAGTGTAACTAGAGTCTCCTGGAGGGAGAGCATGAGATTTGTGAATAGATCTATTCGGGACTGACAATCCCACACCTAAACTGCTAGCTATAGTTAGGCAGGCATGCTTGTGGTGACAAATATCATACCGTCCGACGCCTAAAGAATGTCACAGAGGGCATTTGTCATATCAAACATGGTTATACGACTCACAATAGTATAAAATAACCTTTGTTTACGGGATTTCATTCTTCATTAGTTTTATTTTAATTAATAAAACTTCTATACATTACACTGGAGGATTCTAGGGGATACAATACATGGTTTTATTTTAAGTAATGAAACTACTATACATACTGGTGGTAACCAGGGTTTTTCAAACAGAACATTATATACATTACTGGTGATAGCCAGGGTTTTCATACAAAGGGTTTTTCATTCAAAACAACGATATGCAATGCAGTTGGTGGTAACCAGGCATACAAACTAATACATTACACACCACTACAGAATACATTAACAAACATATATGTTCGAAAATATTGGTTTTTCTTGGGAAGCATATAGACATTTTAATAGATTCAATGACAAATTTTCATTACAAAAGCATTTTTATGAACTCACCAGCTTAATGCCGATACTCTTTCAAAATCGCTTGTATTCTCAGGAAATCAGTAGACAGGTGCCCTCGCAGGCTTTTGAGAAGACGGAGCGTATAGAGTCACGTCTTTTATATATTGTTATAGTTTTGTTGTATACGAACTATATATCAAACAAATGTAAATACCTATATTTCAATGAAATGGTTGTGTTTACTTTGATTACTATGATGCAATTGTTGTGATACTGTACATGACGTCCTCCACCCCGAAACGTTTTCACTGTTTCCGTTTGGGGTTGTGAAAGATTGGTATCAGAGCTATTGTTTATAGTGAACTAAGTATACAGAACCTTACATGATGTAGAACTATAAACACTAAGGGGCCGAAGTGCTCTGAACTAAAAGTATACTTTTAAAAATATAAGTATTTTATAAGAAGTATACAAGTATACATACATACCAGAAATAGTATCGCAAGTAGAACAAAACAAACTATTTGGATGTTGGACATGATGGGTTTTGAGCATTCTAACACTTCCTACGTGTACATGCAACCCTAATAACCTTGGATCTATGTTTGTCTAATTATCATGCAAAGTTGAATTCCAAGGTTATATTCCTATCTAACATACATGGGGAACAATTTTAACTTAAAGTATAGATAGAATAACTTACCTTGTTGTTGTTTGTGTTCCTTGAAACCTTGTGAGCCTAGCACCCTAAGTGTGATGCCTCAAATGCTTCACACAACACCAAATGCTCTTGGAAGAACTTATGAGAGAACACACACTTCTCAAAAATCGGCCAAGCCCTCTTGTTTCTTAGTGTTGCCGATTTTAGGTGGAGAACATGTTACTTATATAGTGTTGACACATCTAGGGTTAAACCCTAATGTGTCATGACTCTTCATTTCCATGACCCATGGGTTTGTAACTCCCATGGAGCATCCATGGAGCATCCTATGGGTGGAACCCAACTTGATAGTCCATGGAGCCTTTTAGCCCACTATACAAGATATGGATGATCAACCCATATATTTAATTAGTTATCTTTTGATCACATAATTAATTCTAAATTAATTCTTGATCAAACTAATCAAATAATATTATTAATATATTAGAACTTATAATATATTAATAATCTCCAAGTGTTATTTCTCTCATTTAGTCTATCCAATTGCATGATGCCATGCAACCCAAATGGACCATGTCGGGTCGGGTCAAGTACATACCAGAAATAGTTATGGACTTAGACACCTTATCCAACAGTCTCCCACTTGGATAAGTCTAATAACTATTACTACAAGTATGACTTCAGGAACCGATTGGCAATCGTAGCTCTTTACAAGGTTTCTCGAAACTGAGAAGATGATGGTACGCCATTTAAGATAAGTGATCATATAATCCTCTGTTCTAGATATCAGTCGGAAAAATACATGGAACAATGTCTTACTTATTGTCCAACAGTTTGTTTCCCGATTTCCGATTTGTTTGACAAAGAACTTCATTGAACACATCAATTTGGTTCTGACCGGGCCCGGTACATAGGTCAAAACAAAATCATCGAGGGGCCCAGATATCAGCTTCTAATCCAAGAAGGAACAGATAAACTTCGACTCATATGTTTGTTCTACTACTCATTGATTTACACACAAGAGCACGATTTATAACATCGAGTTACCAATGCATTTTTTGTACAATCAATGCATAACCAACTTGTAAGTAACAAATCATATCTCTAGGTTTAAAGACTTATATGATATTACCGTCTCACGATCACTCGAGATAGAATTCCATGAAGTGATTCCAGTGAGCGTGGGTTGAGTCCAATGCTCAGAACTTATGAGCATTCATGATTATTGTAGCCTTGTCCAAGACCTCTACAACCAAACATGACAGTCTTGATTCATATCTACTTCCAACATATGACCGACTGTGGAGGTTTGAATAATATGTTATACCAAACAAATATTATTCTGGAAGTCAAAACATGCAAAAGAAATATAGTAAACGATCGACAAGAGATAGCAACACTTTACTCATAAATAAAACACTTTTATTCATCATCAGATGTCAATTACACTTTACAAATTTCAAGGTTATCTAACTACTAAATCTAATATCATCCTTCAGCCCTATGCTCCGAGCATGCTGGAGATGCTTAACCCGAGTCAGTCCCTTCGTGAGGGGATCTGCCGGATTCTCATCTGATGATACCCTCTTTGCCACGAGGAGTCCTTCTTCGATCCGATGTCTGATGAAATGGTATGTTCTGTCGATGTGTCTGGATCTCCCGTGATCCCTTGGTTCCTTGGCTAAGGCAACAGCACTTTCACTATCACAGAAAATTTCCATTGGCTCTTTAATAGCTGGTACAACTCCAAGGTCTCCAATGAAGTTCCTCAGCCATAACGCCTCCTTTGCCGCCTCGCTAGCTGCAATATACTCTGATTCACAAGTAGAATCTGCCACTGTCTCTTGCTTGGAACTCTTCCAAGAAATTGCTCCTCCATTTAGGGTAAAGACCCAGCCCGACTGAGAGCGGAAGTTATCCCTATCAGTCTGGAAGCTAGCATCACTATACCCTACAACTCTCAAGTCATCACTCCCACCGAGGGTAAGGACCCAGTCCTTAGTCCTTCGTAGGTACTTGAGAATATTTTTTACCGCAGTCCAGTGTGCCTTGCCAGGGTTCCCCTGAAACCTGCTAACCATGCTCAGGGCAAAAGCTACATCAGGTCGAGTACACGTCATAGCATACATGATCGATCCTACAGCTGAAGCATAAGGTACTCGACTCATTTGTACTATCTCAGCCTCAGTTCTAGGGCTTTGTGTCTTACTCAGTTTGGCGTTACTCTGGATGGGCAACTCTCCTTTCTTGGAGTTTTGCATTCTGAATCTCTTCATCACCTTCTCCATTTGCCAAATTTCATAGTCATGAAATGCGACTATGGCTAACAGAACCCGAATAGACTTAATCTTGGCTACTGGAGAAAAGGTCTCATCATAATCCACTCCAGGAATTTGAGAGAAGCCCTTTGCAACCAGTCTAGCCTTATAAGTGTGTACTTTACCATCCATGTCGGTCTTCTTCTTGAAGACCCATTTGCACCCTACAGTCTTTCAACCTGGTACATTCTCAACCAAGTTCCAAACTTGATTGTCATACATGGATTGTATCTCGCTATCCATAGCCTCTTTCCATTTAGCAGACTCGGGGCCTACCATGGCTTCCTCGTAGCTGTTAGGGTCATCTTGACTTACTAGTGTCCCATCACTAATAAGTGTCTCACCTTCTGCAGTAATATGGAATCCATAGTAATGCTCAGGTGCACTCCTAACTCTCGTGGAATGCCTCAGAGGTACAGATTCGTCAATTGGCTCAACAGGAGTTTCCTCCTCAAGTTGAGGGCTAGAGTTTGAAGTTCCTTGACCACTTAACTCTTGAATTTCTTCAAGATCAACTTGCCTCCCACTGTCTCCTTGGCTTATAAACTCTCTTTCTCGAAAGACTCCTCTTCTTGCTACAAAGACCACATTATCACTAGGTCTGTAGAAGAGGTAACCAAAGGATTGCTATGGGTAGCCGATGAAAATACACCTCTCGCTTCGGGGTTCGAGCTTATCATGAGTCTCGCGTCTCACGAAAGCCTCGCAACCCCAAATCTTGATGTGGTCTAGTTTAGGTACTTTACCAGTCCACATCTCGTGAGGAGTTTTGGCAACTTTCTTTGTAGGGACTAGATTAAGGATATGGGCGGCAGTCTCTAAGACATACCCCCAGAATGAGATTGGTAGTGAAGCTCGACTCATCATGGAACGAACCATGTCCAACAAGGTTCGATTACGCCTCTCCGCCACACCATTCAACTGCGGTGTCCTGGGAGGTGTCAATTGTGAGACAATCCCACATTCCTTTAGATAATCGAGGAACTCTGAACTAAGATACTCACCACCCCGATCGGATCGAAGCATCTTAATGTTCCTTCCCAATTGATTCTCGACTTCCTGTTTAAATTCCATAAACTTCTCGAAAGTCTCTGACTTATGCTTGATTAAGTAGACATATCCATATCTATTGTAATCATCAGTAAAAGTCAAATAATAACGATTAGCATCCCTTGTGGCATGTTTGAATGGCCCACACACATCCGTGTGTATAAGGTCTAACAAACCTTCACCCCTTTCACACGATCCTGTGAAGGGTGACTTTGTCATTTTTCCAAGTAAGCATGATTCGCAACTATCATTTGACTTTAGGTCAAACGACTCCAAGACTCCATCCTTTTGGAGTTGGCCTATGCGTTTCTTGCTTATATGTCCAAGACGACAATGCCATAATGATGCTTTATCCAAGTTATTATTATTAGTAGAATCAATACACAAAACATTATTTCCTAAGTTATCTACAACAGATACAGCTTCATACACACCATCACAAGGTAATGCTTTAAAATAAAGAACATTATTAAAGAAAGCATTAATCGAACCAACTTCATTATCAAACGAAAAGGTGAAACCTTGTTTGTACAATGCATGAAAGGAAATAATATTTCTTGCCATTTCTGGCGAATAACAACATGTATTCAAATCTAAATTTAACCCACTAGTTAGCGATAAAGTATAAACTCCAATCTTGGTGACAGGTGTAACTTTCCTATTCCCCATGATTAAGTTTATTCTTCCTTGCTCCACATTCTCACTTCTTCCTAGTCCCTGCAAGTCACAACAAATATGAATACCCCAACCGGTATCAAGGACCCAAGATTTCGAATGGGGTGAGTTATTAGAAATGATAGTGTAAATACCTGCATGGTTGGGTTTGACTTTCCCATCCTTCACATCCTGTTGGTACTTTGGGCAGTTCCGCTTCCAATGAGCTTTTTCATGGCAATAGAAGCATTCAGCCTCTTTTGGGTTAGAAGAAGGAGTAATGAAACCTTTCTTGGTTCCACTTGAAGAACAGCCATCAAGGGTCCGAGCCTTGGTACCCTTCGAAGATCTCTTTCACTTCCTCCCTCGACTTTGCCCGATTGCCAAGACCGGAGTTGGGTTTGGAGTAGGAGTGATAGCATCCGACTTCCCCTTAAGACCTATTTCTGCAGTCTTGAGAAGTCCCTGAAGTTTGCTGAGGGTGACCTCTTCCTTGTTCATGTGATATGTCATGCGGAATTGATCATAGCACGATGGTAAGGAGTGCAAAATGATATCTATTGCAAGCTCCTAAGGGAAGTTCACATTAAGCTTCAGCAAACGATCCACATACCTTTGCATTTTCTGCATGTGGCTCGTGACGGAATCTCCGTCCTTCATCATGGTTGTTATCATGGAGCAGATGACTTCGTACCTCTCTTGTCGTGCACTTTGATGGTATCTTTCCATTAAATCTTGGTGCATTTCATAAGGGTAGAAATCCTCATAAGACTTTTGGAGTTCAGCTGTCATTGTGGCCAACATGATGCAAGCCACCTTGGTTGCATCTCTTTCATGAGTATGAAAGTCAGCGATCTCCTTGGGAGTTGCAGTGGACTCATCAATTTCCTTAAGCTCCTTGTCAAGTACATATTCTTTGTCCTCGTAGCGGGTAATCATCCTGATGTTTCTGATCCATTTATTGAAGTTGGATCCATCAAAGGAGACTTTCCCACACAAACTCATAAGAGTAAAGGAGCCATTAGGATTCGAGCCAGAAGCATTATTTGAAGACATCTGAAAGAGAAGAACAAGTTTAGTTTAGATTTAAGAGAGAGTCCTTAATAAAACACCCAAATGTAATATTAAGGCTAGGATCCAATCACAATATAATATAACTTAGAAGAGGTATGCCGTAATCTAAGCTATACCATATTTGAAAGGTAGGTGAATGGCGATTCACCAATTTCCACCATGAAAACCGAAATATTAGATATTAGGTTTTATTGGTTTTTAGATCCAATGAACTTTTCAAAGGCATGTTTTAATCTCGAGAGTGCCCTCCAAGTTTTCTGACTGGGATACCGAGGATCACAAAACGAGGTGTGAAGTAACCATGCAAATCACTTGGTACCCTTAAAGTTTATCACTCAATCGATGTGCCGGTAAACCACACACGCTCCACCGATACTATAATAAACCTTGAGTCACCCTTTACCTACCTTGTTAAGTCCAAGTTAGTATGCCGGTTAACCACACACGCTCCACCAACGACTTAGACAAAGTGTAAAGTGTAATTTCATGGATTAGCACCTTATTCACATTTTCCTAAAGTAACTAAGATTGGGAATTTAATAAAACATTTAGTTATTTTATTATATTCATCATACTTTGAATGAGAATTTATAAGTCCTTGTCTTACCCATTCGGCTAACGACCCTCCACCAGTCAAGCAAGCGGTGGGTGAGAGTAAACACCCATTAAGTCACCATTTTATAGGCAACAACCTTATACCCACCTTATAGACCGGCTTCGTGAATGAGGCGTACTAGCGGTAAGACGACTTTTTTCTTATACATATATATATATAATTATTGAATCATCATAATATAAGTATAAGGGTTGAATTTTAACTTTTAAAATTCTAGGGGTTGGAACTTAACGTTTTAACTTAACTTTACTTGTTCCAAAACTTGAGGGCAAGTTTTGTAACTTTCAAAACTTTTCATTTCTTGTAACTTATGAGTTTAGTAGAGTAATAAAATGAAGACTCTTCATTTTTCTAACTCTTGTGTTTTTAATGGTTTTAATTCAAGTGTGACTCTTGGTTTTCCATAACTTGAGGACAAGTTATGGACTCCATTAAAACACATTATGATCAAGAATTAATCTACCACATAGGTTACAAATAATTCCTATGATCATCTAAAACATCATAAGAACAAGAACATGAATATGAACACAATCAAAAAATTACATTTAAAACTTTGTAATTTTGATAACTAGTTGTTGTAAATGAATTAGCAAAGACATTACACCACCAAAAACAAGTTTTCAATTACCAAAACAGTTTAGGGTAATGTTTCTAATCCATTTCCAGCAACTAAATCGAAATTCTGCAATCAGTCGACCCTACTCGCCGAGGGCATGAACTCACTCGCCGAGTTGGTTGAAGATACTCATGAACTCGACGAGTCCCCCCTATAGACTCGACGAGTCCATTCGCAGACAGCAAGATTTTCGATTTCTTTTTCCAACTTTTAAGCACAAATAAGAGCAAACAAGCCTAGGCTCTGATACCACTGATGGGTTTTGAGCATTCTAACACTTCCTAAGTGTACATGCAACCCTAATAACCTTGGATCTATGTTTGTCTAATTATCATGCAAAGTTGAATTCCAAGGTTATATTCCTATCTAACATACATGGGGAAAAATTTTAACTTAAAGTATAGATAGAATAACTTACCTTGTTGTTGTTTGTGTTCCTTGAAACCTTGTGAGCCTAGCACCCCAAGTGTGATGCCTCAAATGCTTCACACAACACCAAATGCTCTTGGAAGAACTTATGAGAGAACACACACTTCTCAAAAATTGGTCAAGCCCTCTTGTTTCTTAGTGTTGCCGATTTTAGGTGGAGAACATGTTACTTATATAGTGTTGACACATCTAGGGTTAAACCCTAATGTGTCATGACTCTTCATTTCCATGACCCATGGTTTGTAACTCCCATGGAGCATCTTATGGGTGGAACCCAACTTGATAGTCCATGGAGCCTTTTAGCCCACTATACAAGATATGGATGATCAACCCATATATTTAATTAGTTATCTTTTGATCACATAATTAATTCTAAATTAATTCTTGATCAAACTAATCAAATAATATTATTAATATATTAGAACTTATAATATATTAATAATCTCCAAGTGTTATTTCTCTCATTTAGTCTATCCAATTGCATGATGCCATGCAACCCAAATGGACCATGCCGGGTCGGGTCAAGTACATACCAGAAATAGTTATGGACTTAGACACCTTATCCAACAGGACACTATAGTTAAACCTAGATAGTTATGTAATCATGTCTGGAATAAATATAGCCTGATCAACTATATTTATTTGAGACATGACCAACATGTGTTTGGGAGTGACTGTGGTGTTGCAACAGGCCTAAAATTTACCAAGCTATATACAACAAGAGATCGATATAACAGAACATACAATTTAAAATACTATATGAGTATTTTATCTCGAGCCGAACTCAGTGTAGAGATTCATTCCAAGTGCTGCTACTTATTCCTTTTCTAGCGATAGTTTACTTGTACTGGTAACTTTTCTTTATATATCGCTTAGTAGAACACTATATCTATCAGGTTGAGATATGTCTTGTTCCATATCACTTGATTCTAATTTCTAGGAGACCTACCATCCTCCTCTTCTTGATTCTTTTGGAATAAGATGCATCCGAAGAAGAGAACCAACAGGAAGAACAACAATACCCCGAAAGATTCAACGCCGCTACCTCCTCAATACGACCCAACTGTCTTCCAAATAGTTGTGACAGCCGTCGTTGCTGCTGCAATGTCTCAAATCAACACCAGCGGTAAAAGTGGGGCGGGTAGTGAAGTGCCAACGTCTAACCTTGGTGACAGCCATGGTCACACCAGGGAATGTACATACAAATATTTTTCAAATTCTAAGTCGCGGTCTTTCAATGGCACTGGAGGTGTCATTGCCTTGAATCGATGGTTCGAGAACACAGAGTCAATCTTTGAGATATGTGCTTGCCCCGAATCCAGCAAGGTGAAGTTTGCAGCGTGCACCTTTACTGACAGAGCACTAACTTGGTGTAATGGCCAAGTCAAATCCCTAACTCTTCCGGTGGCTAATGCCATGAGTTGGGAGGATCTGAAAGAACTGATGTTCACTTAGTACTGCCCACGAGGTGAGATGCAGAAGCTAGAGGTGGAGCTCTAGAACGTAAAGATGAAACGATCCGACATTGCTGCATACACTGACAAATTTAGTGATCTTTCTCTTCTCTGCCCTGGAATGGTCACCTTGGAGAGCGAGAAAGTAGAAAGATTCATATGGGGATTGACACCCCAAATTTAGGGGAATGTCCTGGCTGCAAATCCACTAAGTTTGACACTGCCAAACGGTTGGTGCATACTTTAATTGACCATGGAGATCGCCAGGATCCCGTGCCATCCACCCAAGAACCACCTAAAGAGAGCGGTGGAAAGAAAAAGTTCTAGAACAAGCACAAGGGCAAGTCTCTGCAGGAGCCTTGCAAGAAGCTACAAGTAGTGGCCGTGCATGCCGCTACTACTCCTGCCGCCGCCCCTACAACTCAAGCACCTGGAAGTAGATATGTTGGAACCCTCCCAATATGTAACAAGTGTAACTTACACCATCACGGGCCATGCCGTGAAATGTTGTGCAATAACTATGGTAAAAAGGGGCATTAAACTTGTTTTTGCAAGACAGAAGTCCAACCAACCAATCAGGCTCCTGGAGTTGGAGTTAGCCAAGCCTGTTATGGATGTGGTGAGACTGGGCATTACAAGAGGAATTTCCCAAAGGCAACAGTAGATGGCAACACGGGGAAAGTGCTAGCTATGGGCCAGGAGGAGGCTGTTGTTGATCCCACCATAATTTCAGGTACATTCCTACTCGACAACTCTTATGAATTCATTCTTTTTGATAGTGGTGCGGAGAGAAGTTTTATGAGTCATGCATTCAAGCGTCTACTCAAGCATAAATTCCAACCCATACAATACAATATATCTGGCAACATGGGGAAAGTGCTATCTATGGGACATGGTTTTCAAACAGAACATTCTATACATTACTGGTGATAGCCAGGGTTGTCATACAAATGGTTTTTATTCAAAACAACGACATACAATACAACTGGTGGTAACCAGGCATACGAAATAATACATTATACAATACTACAGATACAGTAACAAACATATATGTTAGAAAATATTGGATTTTCATTGGAAGCATACAAACATTTTTACAGATTCAATGACAGGTATACATTACAAAAACATTTTTATGAACTTACCAGTTTAATGTTGACACTCTTTCAAAATCGCTTGTATTCTCAGGAAATCAGTAGATAGGTACCCCCACAGGCTTTTGAGAAGACGGAGTGTATAGAGTCACGTCTTTTATATATTGTTATACTTTTGATGTATACAAACTATGTATCAAACAGATGTAAATACCTATATTTCAATGTAATGGTTGTGCTTACTTTGATTACTATGATGCAATTGTTGTGATACTGTACATGACATCCTCCACCCCCGACTGTTTCCACCGTTTCGGTTTGGGGGTGTGACAGATTAGTATCAGAGCTACTGTTTATAGTGATCTAAGTATACCAAACCTTACATGGTATACAACTATAAACACTAAGGGGCCGAAGTGCTCTGAACTAAAAGTTTACTTTTAAAAATATAAGTATTTTATAAGAAGTATACACGTACATATACATACCAGAAACAGTATTGCAAGTTGAACAAAAAAAAGTATTTGGATGTTGGACACTATAGTTAAACATGGATAGTTATGTAATCATGTATAGAATAAATATAGCTTGATCAACTATATTTATTTGAGACACGACCAACATGTGTTTGGGAGTGATTGTGGTGTTGCAACAGGACCCGAGCTGGACGGTGCTTACACTAACATGCAAAACAATGACAAATAAAACATTTTAAGCATCATGACTTGTCAAATAATAGATTCAATAACATATAACATATTTATGACACATATATCAAGCAACACAATACCATTAATATGCAAAAATTAAATTATGTCAATTGGTCGTGTTCTCATATCCCCTTATCAGATCTAGTAAAATATCTACATAAAGGCTATCCTATTATTACTATAAGACACAACCAAATCACCACTATCACTACACATCCCTCTTGAGTATACTCTAGTCACGATTTATACACCACCACCTATCCTTTTAAATTCACACACACACAGATATCACAATAATGGATGTTAGAGTAGTGTTACTTACTTGGTCAGTTACTATTAACGTATCCATCAGGGGAACGTCAAGAAAGAAGTCAAACTAACACCGGGCTTCGACTAGTCAGAACCTAGTCTAAAAGCCAAGTCTGGTGTCACACCCCGCTAAAGCGGAAACGCAAGGTATGACAGCGATAACGGTTTCAATGCAAAAGATAAAGATACATCACCATAGCAGTATTTAAAAGTTTACAACCCATAGCTTCAAAAGAAACAAAATACAAGTTTTTCAAAATAACATTGTTCAAAATATAGCTTCATAATAGCTTCAACACGATGCAGCATGCTCTATGATGATGAATCTTTACATCCACTTACTAATTACTTCCTGAAAAAGCATGTAAAACGAGCATCAACTATGAAAATAGTTGGTGAGTATCACAAGTTTATAAAAATCGAGCGTACAATAAGGCTTTTCGTAAATACAAGTACATTGCTTCAATGATAAACAAGTTGATTGCTATTAATGAATACAAGTTTATTGCTATAACGAGAAACGAGTTTGTACGTGTATGAGCAAATAATGAGTCTCAACCAAACCTATGACTGAAGCCCTATCGAGATCTATGCTTATCGTTCCATAGATGAATATGGTATCATGCACTCCAGCGATTCGGGCGAGTGAGGAGTTGTCAATTCCTAATAGCGCTATCCATAACGACCATTGGCTCAAAGAGTTAATGGTTAGAGATAAGGGAAGGGCCTTAGTACGATAAGTTCTCATGTTCCGTGTTGCATAGACATACATAAAGAAACATAGCAATACAATAGCAATCATGTTTGATACAATTCAATTTAAATACAACATGCAAACAGTAGTTTTTCTGGACATGCTTTTCCACCCCAAAACATAAAAACCAAAAATAGGGGAGTGCGTGAATACTCACGATGTTTTGTGTAGACACAAGCGGTACTTCGGGATGCACCAACGTCTTACTACCGGGATCCTACGACATCAAACACACGCACTAGTGAGTTTCCATGTCGATATCTAATGCTAATATACTAAACTCTACATATAGGGAAATGCCAATTTATGTTTTAGTATTTGATTTTATATCAATTAGTTACACTTTTTCTGAAGTAATGAAATTCTATATATCGGGCGATTAATTACAACCTTGGAATATAAACTTTCCAAATTTTTAAGTCCTTATTACAACATAAATTCACGAAAATAGCATTCGAGGGATAAAAATTCTCAAACTTTTTATTTAACTGTTATTACACAATACTAAGCTGGGAAAATTATAAAAATAGATTTCCAAGCTGTTTAATTATATTTTATGATTTTTGAGCATTTATTTCAATAAAAATTGAAATAAATAGAAAACAGTTTCCAAAATTACCCAAACTTTTTATTTAATTGTTATTATACATAAATAGGCTGGGAAAAATATAAAAGATATTTTTCAGTGCGTATTTCTATTTTTCCTTGCTTTATTCCTTTAAATAGTCATTAATTAAAGAAATAATATTAAACAGTTCAAATAAATCACCATAAATTTTTGTAACATCATTTACAGTATAAATATCCTGGGAAAAATATCAAAAGTAGTTTTCATAATGTATAAACTGGTTTTGGATATTTATGTATATTTAAGTGTATTTTAGTGCAATTAACTTTAGAAAATAAGAGAAAAATAGTTTACAGTAGAGAAAAATATTCAAAATTTTTATGTAACCTCCTACTCTATAATATTATATCCTGGTAAATTTTCATGAATTTTGGATAATCAGAACTATTTCTCCCATTTTTAAACCATTATAATTACCAAAAATTGGGAAAAATAGTAAAACATGATGGAAAATCTTGAAATTATTTTCTGGAGTCACCCATCACAAGTAAGGTATGCGAAAATTGTTAGATACAATTTTCACATCCTATAAAGTGGTTTTGTAATTTATCATGTCCTAAATAAAAGAAAATTAGAAATCATATGAAACAGTAACAAAAATTGCTGAAATTTGCTGAGGGGTCATTATTCCCTATAAGGATCGTCCATGAATTTATTTAGGATTTATTGACCTCTAGAAGTATTTTATATGATTTATGCCCTTGGTTTTAGCAATAATTCTAATAAATCAAAGAAATAACAAAAGCTCTTGAAATTTTCCAGATTATCTCATGCATGCAAGGGCTTTCAAAAGGAAAAATGTAAAAAAATGTATTCAGAAGAGAAATGAGGGTAATGATTCCAAACAATTTAAGAAAAGTTGCATGCAATAATGCATGAAGTGTAAATGTGGCTGAAGTTCATGAATTTGTGTAGCCCATTCAGTAAGGTTTTAAGCCACAAAATTTCAACCATAATTCACTAGATATGCTAAGTTTCTAAGGTATTTTTCCTCAGATTTATGGTTGGGTTTAAGGCCATTGTTTAAGCAAGATAAAAATAGTGATCACAGAAAAAGAGCTGTATGCGCAACCTTTTTGTAAAATCTGCTAAAAATCGGATATTTAATATTTTACAGTGAGACCAGTTGGGTTTGAAAGTTAACTCGGGTAACTAACCAATACAAAAAGAATATCATGATTTGGTTAAGAAATGACTTAGTTATGACTGTTCAAAGTCGAACAAAGTAATATGGCAGATTGCATGTTTGCTTGTGTGCATTATTAGGGTATTTCAACAAGACAATCATGCATGTCTTTGGTAAGGCCCGATTTCTAACACATGCATGGAATGAATGAGCATCCAACATGTACTAGAAATGGTTTAAATGCTTTTGTTCATGCATGAACACAAAAGAAATGGAGAAGAACATGAAATATTAGGTTTTGATGTCACATGATCATATGTGCTTCTTTTCCACTCCTTGCATGGGTTTGATCCCGGATTTTCACCATCTCTAACACATGCATTGTGTTATGGTGAGAATCTACAAACCACAAGGGGAGAATAAAGATTTCTAGCCATGGAAAGGCATAGAATCCGAAAAGTAGAGAAGACTAAGAAGAAAAAGAGGTTTAACCATGAAACTATGGAAGAAGATGTTGTTGTTTACCTTGGTTTTGACCTTGAGAGAAGTAAGAACACTTCAAGGGCTTCACAATCTCGAAATTTTGCAGAGAAATGAGATGATTTTCGTGAGTTTAGAGAGAGGGAAGAAGAGAGTGAAGTGTGTGAAGAGAGTGAAGTGAGAGAGTGAAGAGGTGGAGTAAGGGTTTAAGCTTAATGATTGTGTTTTGGGGAAGAGAGAGGGCATGGGGAGAGGTGATGGCCGGTTTTTGCATGCATTTTGGCCTCCTCTCTCCTAAATTTTAAACTTTATAAACTTCCCTCCTATATTTTATATAAAAACATTCATTTTTATAAAATGTTTATTAAGCAATTTGATTTATTTAAAAATCTTGTTTTCAACAAATAATTTATGATTAATACTTGTAATTTATATTTCTAGTTCATTGGTATAATCCATAATTTGATTAATAAAATTTGATATTAGGAAGTTTATAGCCAAATTTTATAAAGTTTTTAAGCTTTATAATTTATAACTTTGGATTTTTGGCTCTTTAGGGTTTTTGGAATATTGTTTGATATTCAACAACATGTTGAAGTATAATTAGAATGTTTTAATTTATTTTTAGAGTTTTATACCCTATTTCAATTATAACAAAGCTTGAAGCTTTATTCTAATTATAGTATTGGCATTTCCTATTGTAGCTAAGCAACTTACTAGAATTGTAAGTATCAAGTATATTAGTCCTAGACCTTAGTTGGATCCTAGTTTATGCAAGATTTTTGACCTAATTTATACTACTAGGTCATGGCATGTTGTGCATGAATGGTTATTATAAAGATGCATGAGTCCAAGAATGACCTGAATTGGTAGTTGTCACAGTATCCCCCACTTAAAAAGAATTTCGTCCCGAAATTCATTCTATGTCATCGCTTGTCATCGCAAGGGAAAAGTTGCGGATACTTTTCCTTTATGAAGTCCTCGCGCTCCCAGGTGTACTCCGGCCCGCGTTTTGAGTTCCATCGAACTTTCACAATCGGGATCTTACTCCGCTTAAGTTGTTTTACCTCCCTGTCAAGGATTTCTATCGGTTCCTCAACGAAGCTCAGCTTATCATTGATCTTAATTTCCTCCAGGGGTACTATCAATGTTTCGTCGGCTAGACATTTCTTAAGGTTGGAGACGTGGAATGTGTCGTGAATGGCGCTTAACTCTTGGGGCAATTGGAGTTTATACATTACTGGACCAATCCTTTCAAGGATTTCAAAGGGTCCAACATATCTCGGGCTTAGTTTTCCTTTCTTACCAAAATGCACAAGCCCTTTCCAAGGCGACACTTTTAAAAGTACCTTGTCTCCTACATGGAATTCTAATGGTTTTCGACGATTATCCGCATAACTTTTCTGACGATCTCTAGCAGCTTTAAGCTTATCCTTGATGATAGCAATCTTGTCGGATGTTTCCTGGATAAGTTCGACTCTAGTCAATTGTCTGTCTCTGATTTCTGTCCAGCATAAGGGCGAACGACACTTGCGTCCATACAATGCTTCATATGGAGCACATTGGATACTCGTGTGGTAACTGTTATTGTAGGAAAACTCAATTAGGGGTAAATGAGTATCCCAATTTCCTTTGAACTCAATGACACACGCTCGTAGCATTTCTTCCAATGTTTGTATTGTTCTCTCTGTTTGCCCATCTGTCTGAGGGTGGTAAGCTGTGCTCAAATCTATCTTGGTTCCTAGTGCCCTCTGTAACATCCACCAAAATCGAGATGTAAAACGACTATATCTATCAGAAATGATAGATAAGGGTACACCATGCAGAGAAACAATTTTGTCGATGTAGATTTGGGCCAATTTTTCCATCTTGAAATCTTCTCGAATGGGGAGAAAGTGTGCAGATTTCGTCAGTCGATCCACTATGACCCAAATTGAGTCATGACCTTTAGCAGTTCTAGGAAGTTTGGTAACAAAGTCCATAGATATTTGATCCCATTTCCATTGGGGAATTTCAGGTTGTTAACCCTTGGAATCCAGACCCTGTCTTTAAAATAACTAACTCCATCAGGTTTGGTTTCAAATCTTTCTTCCAAACCATGTAAAGTTTCGCCTGTAAGATTTTCCTTGCATAACACTTTCTCCTGGGCATTATTGATTTGAGATTTCAAGCTTGTCTGAATTACCATTCCCAAAGCTCTCACATGGGAAGGTTTCACTCTTTCTTTCCTACTAAGAGCGACGGCTACTACGTTAGCTTTCCCTAGGTGATATCGTATCTCACAATCATAATCACTAAACAACTCTACCCATCTTCTCTGCCGCATGTTTAACATTTTCTGATCCAGGATATGCTGAAGGCTTTTGTGATCGGTATAAATGGTGCACTTGGTTCCGTACAAATAATGCCTCCATATCTTAAGGGCGAAAACTATTGCTCCTAGTTCTAGATCATGGGTGGTATAATTCTTCTCGTGCGGTTTGAGTTGTCTGGAAGCATATGCAATGACCTTATCTTTTTGCATTAGCACACATCCTAATCCTTGATGAGACGCATCACAATACACCACAAAGTTCTCTAATCCTTCTGGTAAAGCCAGAATTGGTGCATTGCACAACTTGTTTTTCAGGATTTGAAACGCCTCTTCGTGTTTCTCTTCCCAGAGAAATTTTCTATCCTTTTGGGTCAAAGATGTTAATGGTTGAGCAATCCTAGAGAAATTCTCAATGAAGCGTCTGTAGTACCCAGCTAATCCTAGGAATTGTCGTATTTCTGTCGGGGTTTTGGGGGCCTCCCATTTCTTGATTGCCTCTATCTTAGCTGGATCTACATGGATTCCTCTTTCACCGATCACATGACCAAGAAAATGTACTTCCCGAATCCAAAATTCACACTTAGTGAACTTGGCATACAATTTATGTTCCTTCAACAGCTCCAACACTAGCTTTAGATGTCTATTGTGATCTTCTTTGGTCCGCGAGTAAACAAGTATGTCATCGATAAATACAATTACAAACCTGTCTAGGTATGGTCTACAGACCCTATTCATCAAATCCATGAATACAGCGGGTGCGTTCGTTAGTCCAAAAGGCATGACTAAGAACTCATAATGTCCATAACGGGTTCTAAATGCTGTTTTGTGAATGTCCTCTTCGTGAATTCTTAGCTGATGATACCCTGACCGAAGGTCGATTTTTGAGAAGTAGGAAGCGCCCTGCAACTGATCGAACAAGTCATCTATTCTAGGGAGGGGATATCGATTCTTGATTGTCAACTTGTTCAATTCTCTGTAATCAATGCACATTCGGAACGAACCATCTTTCTTTTTGACGAATAACACTGGGGCTCCCCAAGGTGAAGAACTTGGCCAAATAAACCCTTTGTCTAGAAGTTCTTGAAGTTTTCCGGATAGTTCTTGCATCTCGGATGGTGCAAGGCGATATGGTGCTTTTGCTACCGGTGCCGCTCCGGGAATTAAGTCTATCCGAAATTCGACCTGTCTGTAAGGGGGTAGACCGGGCAATTCCTCCGGAAATACTTCGGGATAGTTTTGAACCACTAGAATCTCCTTGAGTTGCTTAGCTTCAGGTTCTCTTTCTAGCACGTGGGCCATGAATGCAATACAATTCTTCTTCAGGTACTTGTGAACCTTCACGCTTGATACTATGTTTAAACTTCTTCCTAGCTTCTCACCGTGTATGATAAGGGTTTCTCCATTAGGGAGAGGCACTCTGATGACTTTCTCATAACAACCAATGTCCGCTCTATTTTTGGATAACCAATCCATCCCTACTATCACATCAAAACTACCTAGCTCTATAGGAATTAGGTCAATGCTAAAGAGTTTATCAGCTAAATTCAAAGTACAACCAGGAATTATATCACTAGCCCTAATTTCATACCCATCAGCAAGTTCAATAGCATAAGCATTCCTCATCTTTACCGATTTCAAGCCAATTAACGGTCTAAATGCTAAAGAAACAAAACTCCTATCTGCTCCCGCATCGAATATTACTGATGCAAAATGGTTGTTCAGGAGGAACGTACCTGTTATCACTTCAGGGTTCTGACGAGCTTCTTCTGCACCAATCACAAAGGCTACACCTCTTGGCTGTCCAACTTGATTTCCTTGAAAGTTTTGCCTGGCTTGGCCTTGTCCATTGTTCAGTTTAGGACATGCTCTACGGAGATGATCATTACTCCCGCACTCGCAACATGTCCTTTTCCCTCCTTATTCACCTTACAATACTTCGACTAATGCCCTGTTTGCTTACAGTTTTGGCACACCGGGCAAGCTCCCTTGTGATGGACGTTACACTTATTGCACTTCGGAAGCGGCCCTGAGTACTGCTTTCGCTCCTGCACTTCTTGTCCTTGAGTTTTCACTAGTTCTTGCTCCTGGGCTCTTACCATAAAGTTTCTTGAGACTTTCTGCTTCCTCCCTGACTTGCCTCCATACTTCTTCTCTCCCTGATTTGTTGGCTTCCTCTTGCTACTAGATCTTTCCTTTGCTGATGCTCCCATCCTTATCACATCATTGGTTAGTCGATTTGCTAGGCTTACTGCACTTTGAATGGTAGTTGGGTTTGCTGAGGTAACCATTCCCCGAATCTCTGGTGCCAGACCCCAGATGTAACGATCTATCCGTTTCTCCTCAGGAGTAACCATGTGAGGTACTAGTTTTGCTAGTTCATGAAATCGGACTGTGTACTTCCCTATTTGTGTTCCAACCATAGAATGGTTCCAGAATTCATATTCAAGTTTCTGAAGTTCATCCTTGGGACAATACTCCTCTATCAGCAGCTTCTTTAGGTCTTCCCAAGTTAGCTGATATGCTGCTGTACGGCCTCGGGTTTGCACTAGAGTATTCCACCAGGTTAATGCCCTATCTTGGAATAGGCAAGATGCATACTCAACTTTGTTGCGCTCGAGGCATTTGCTAATATGAAGGACCGACTCCATGCTGTCAATCCATTTCAGTAACCCGACCGCACCTTCCTTTCCATGGAACTCCTTAGGTTTACAGGCCATAAAGGACTTGTAGTTACATTCTCTTTCATTGTTTCCCCGGTTTCCTCCACTACTTCCTTGGTTAGCATTAAGTCCTGCAGTTACTTGAGTAACAATGTTTGGGATTGCTTGCATGAGTTGTTGTGCTACCATTTGAGCAACATCGGGCGTTTCGTTCTTTGGGCGCCCGCGATTAGGCCTTCCTGACATGGTTCTATGACACAGGAGAAGAAATACGTATAAATACATAAAATAATGTATAATATGTATTTCACTACCATTTTGAAAACCGTAAGTGTTGTCAAATTAATGGGTTGCATTAATACTATGCATATAGATTTGAGAAAGGAAAGAAAAGAAAAATCTCTTTTATTCAACCACTTACCAAATAAATTTTAGGGTTTGACCTCATAGTAAAAGTTTTCAAACATAAAATAAAATTTTTCATTACCATTTGAAATAATCTTAAAACCAAACCAATACATCAATCCCAAAATAAAGTTTTAAATATTTTTCCCAAAAGACACCCAACATGGATTTTCATTTCAAAACAAAATAAAACAAAATACTGAAATCAGAACCAAAAGCCAATCGCTATCCCAACAAGAAGCATCAACACCACAATCAGGAACAGCCCACCAAACACATAATATGCTGTCATCGCATGACCTGCCTCTCGTCTAGCGGCACTAGCAATGTCAGCAGTCTCCATCGAATGCTGATACAGGATTTCCATTCCTGCCAAGACTTCATCCAAAACTTCTCGATGCCCAGCTATCACAGCGAGACTGTGACGTAGGCCCGCTGCTATCGACTGCAATCTCCAGGACTCCTCCGGGGTCATACCTGGCTGTCTGACAGGTATCCCTATGACTTGCTGAGGTGAGGGTGCTCTCGGTCCTGCATCGCTGGGTTCTGCTCCGCTAGGTCCTGCCATGCCATGTCCTGCTGTGCTGGCGGGTATCCTTCCTGGAATGGGAACACTCTTCCTCGCTGTCCTCCGAATGCGAAGTCCATAGAGCGGTGGCTGTGGCAACACCGATGTCGGTGATGCCTCGCGTCGTTGACTCGGGGCGTTGTCATTGCTGATCTCCACCGAGTTCCCAGTATCTTCCGTATCCTCTGATGGGTCTTCTTCTACCGAGGCGGGGGGATTACGTCGAGGGATAACAGTGACGTAGCCGGATTCATCGGCTGAGGCGGTAGCGCGGGAAGATGACGATGTTGACATAGTGGACTGTGACATAGTTTCAATGAGATATGAAATAAATGACAATGCATGCCTATAATATGCAATGCTTACACACACCAAAATTAACCTTTTGAAATTTTGAAATAAAGTTTTCTCAAATATTTTTGTTGAACATATTCCCATTATAATTAGCTCAAGCTTTGTATAAATCTTTTCTTAATTAAACATAGGTGATAAGGCTATGTTTAATCAAGGTCCAATAATACAACTCCCGACCTAATTATACTAGTAATATGTTTGATGTAAAAAGAATTTCTTTGTAAGTTTTAGTTATAGGTTGTGTTTTCTTAAAGAAAAACCGATGTTCTCTATAACTATAGCTCTGATACCACTTCTGTCACACCCCGCTAAAGCGGAAATGCAAGGTATGACAGCGATAACGGTTTCAATGCAAAAGATAAAGATACATCACCATAGCAGTATTTAAAAGTTTACAACTCATAGCTTCAAAAGAAACAAAATACAAGTTTTTCAAAATAACATTGTTCAAAATATAGCTTCATAATAGCTTCAACACGATGCAGCATGCTCTATGATGATGAATCTTTACATCCACTCACTAATTACTTCCTGAAAAAGCATGTAAAACGAGCGTCAACTATGAAAATAGTTGGTGAGTATCACAAGTTTATAAAAATCGAGCGTACAATAAGGCTTTTCGTAAATACAAGTACATTGCTTCAATGATAAACAAGTTGATTGCTATTAATGAATACAAGTTTATTGCTATAACGAGAAACGAGTTTGTATGTGTATGAGCAAACAATGAGTCTCAACCAAACCTATGACTGAAGCCCTATCGAGATCTATGCTTATCGTTCCATAGATGAATATGGTATCATGCACTCCAGCGATTCGGGCGAGTAAGGAGTTGTCAATTCCTAATAGCGCTATCCATAACGACCATTGGCTCAAAGAGTTAATGGTTAGAGATAAGGGAAGGGCCTTAGTACGATAAGTTCTCATGTTCCGTGTTGCATAGACATACATAAAGAAACATAGCAATACAATAGCAATCATGTTTGATACAATTCAATTTAAATACAACATGCAAACAGTAGTTTTTCTGGACATGCTTTTCCACCCCAAAACATAAAAACCGAAAATAGGGGAGTGCGTGAATACTCACGATGTTTTGTGTAGACACAAGCGGTACTTCGGGATGCACCAACGTCTTACTACCGGGATCCTACGACATCAAACACACGCACTAGTAAGTTTCCATGTCGATATCTAATGCTAATATACTAAACTCTACATATAGGGAAATGCCAATTTATGTTTTAGTATTGGATTTTATATCAATTAGTTACACTTTTTTTGAAGTAATGAAATTCTATATATCGGGCGATTAATTACAACCTTGGAATATAAACTTTCCAAATTTTTAAGTCCTTATTACAACATAAATTCACGAAAATAGCATTCGAGGGATAAAAATTCTCAAACTTTTTATTTAACTGTTATTACATAATACTAAGCTAGGAAAATTATAAAAATGGATTTCCAAGCTGTTTAATTATATTTTATGATTTTTGAGCATTTATTTCAATAAAAATTGAAATAAATAGAAAACAGTTTCCAAAATTACCCAAACTTTTTATTTAATTGTTATTATACATAAATAGGCTGGGAAAAATATAAAAGATATTTTTCAGTGCGTATTTCTATTTTTCCTTGCTTTATTCCTTTAAATAGTCATTAATTAAAGAAATAATATTAAACAGTTAAAATAAATCACCATAAATTTTTGTAACATCATTTACAGTATAAATATACTGGGAAAAATATCAAAAGTGGTTTTCATAATGTATAAACTGGTTTTTGGTATTTATGTATATTTAAGTATATTTTAGTGCAACTAACTTTAGAAAATAAGAGAAAAATAGTTTACAGTAGAGAAAAATATTCAAAATTTTTATGTAACCTCCTACTCTATAATATTATATCCTGGTAAATTATCATGAATTTTGGATAATCAGAACTATTTCTCCCATTTTTAGACCATTATAATTACCAAAAGTTGGGAAAAATAGTAAAACATGATGGAAAATCTTGAAATTATTTTCTCGAGTCACCCACCACAGGTAAGGTATGCGAAAATTGTTAGATACAATTTTCACATCCTATAAAGTGGTTTTGTAATTTATCATGTCCTAAATAATAGAAAATTAGAAACCATATGAAACAGTAACAAAAATTGCTGAAATTTGGTGAGGGGTCATTATTCCCCATAAGGATCATTCATGAATTTATTTAGGATTTATTGACCTCTGGAAGTATTTTATATGATTTATGCCCTTGGTTTTAGCAATAATTCTAATAAATCAAAGAAATAACAAAAGCTCTTGAAATTTTCCAGATTATCTCATGCATGCAAGGGCTTTCAAAAGGAAAAATGTAAAAAAAATGTATTCAGAAGAGAAATGAGGGTAATGATTCCAAACAATTTAAGAAAAGTTGCATGCAATAATGCATGAAGTGTAAATGTGGCTGAAGTTCATGAATTTGTGTAGCCCATTCAGTGAGGTTTTAAGCCACGAAATTTCAACCATTATTCACTAGATATGTTAAGTTTCTAAGGTATTTTTCCTCAGATATATGGTTGGGTTTAAGGCCATTGTTTAAGCAAGATAAAAATAGTGATCACAGAAAAAGAGCTGTATGCGCAACCTTTTTGTAAAATCTGCTAAAAATCGGATATTTAATATTTTACAGTGAGACCAGTTGGGTTTGAAAGTTAACTCGGGTAACTAACCAATACAAAAAGAATATCATGATTTGGTTAAGAAATGACTTAGTTATGACTGTTCAAAGTCGAACAAAGTAATATGGCAGATTGCATGTTTGCTTGTGTGCATTATTAGGGTATTTCAACAAGACAATCATGCATGTCTTTGGTAAGGCCCGATTTCTAACACATGCATGGAATGAATGAGCATCCAACATGTACTAGAAATGGTTTAAATGCTTTTGTTCATGCATGAACACAAAAGAAATGGAGAAGAACATGAAATATTAGGTTTTGATGTCACATGATCATATGTGCTTCTTTTCCACTCCTTGCATGGGTTTGATCCCGGATTTTCACCATCTCTAACACATGCATTGTGTTATGGTGAGAATCTACAAACCACAAGGGGAGAATAAAGATTTCTAGCCATGGAAAGGCATAGAATCCGAAAAGTAGAGAAGACTAAGAAGAAAAAGAGGTTTAACCATGAAACTATGGAAGAAGATGTTGTTGTTTACCTTGGTTTTGACCTTGAGAGAAGTAAGAACACTTCAAGGGCTTCACAATCTCGAAATTTTGCAGAGAAATGAGATGATTTTCGTGAGTTTAGAGAGAGGGAAGAAGAGAGTGAAGTGTGTGAAGAGAGTGAAGTGAGAGAGTGAAGAGGTGGAGTAAGGGTTTAAGCTTAATGATTGTGTTTTGGGGAAGAGAGAGGGCATGGGGAGAGGTGATGGCCGGTTTTTGCATGCATTTTGGCCTCCTCTCTCCTAAATTTTAAACTTTATAAACTTCCCTCCTATATTTTATATAAAAACATTCATTTTTATAAAATGTTTATTAAGCAATTTGATTTATTTAAAAATCTTGTTTTCAACAAATAATTTATGATTAATACTTGTAATTTATATTTCTAGTTCATTGGTATAATCCATAATTTGATTAATAAAATTTGATATTAGGAAGTTTATAGCCAAATTTTATAAAGTTTTTAAGCTTTATAATTTATAACTTTGGATTTTTGGCTCTTTAGGGTTTTTGGAATATTGTTTGATATTCAACAACATGTTGAAGTATAATTAGAATGTTTTAATTTATTTTTAGAGTTTTATACCCTATTTCAATTATAACAAAGCTTGAAGCTTTATTCTAATTATAGTATTGGCATTTCCTATTGTAGCTAAGCAACTTACTAGAATTGTAAGTATCAAGTATATTAGTCCTAGACCTTAGTTGGATCCTAGTTTATGCAAGATTTTTGACCTAATTTATACTACTAGGTCATGGCATGTTGTGCATGAATGGTTATTATAAAGATGCATGAGTCCAAGAATGACCTGAATTGGCAGTTGTCACATCTGGGCCTTCGCCAACGCGAAGAGCACTAGTATGGCAGTTAAGGTGCAGAATCGTGCCTTAACCCCTTCTCCAGGAAGTTACATCCCAAAAAATGTGGGACCATTTAGACAAATCCCACTCGCCCATTAGACTATAACCACAATTTTTGTAAACATTTAGAATACCCCTCCCAACCAATAAGGGAATGAGGCAAAAGACGAGACGAAGGACCCTCCAATATGGGTCCGCCACATCACACCTTAGGAGGAAATCCTCAACATAATCGATTTAGGGATACGCCTCCAGAATATGTATAAAAGGATCCTTTTTCCTCACAAGGAGGGGGACAAAATTATCTCTTTCCTGTAATCTTCTACCACCTTTCTTAGATCTCATACTGACTTGATCGTTGGAGATTCTTCCTAGGAACTCCTCCCGGACGTTGACTAACGGTCATTTCTCTCTTTTTCACTGTGATAATAGGAGAAGATACTCACAAGGATCCTCCTTGAAGTTTCGAATCCATCCTTTTCGACATATCACAACATTTGGCGCCATCCAAGCGTATCTTTAGAACAATACATCCACGAAAAAAACCCTGAAAGCAACAATGGCAGGCGATATCCCAGTGACATCAGGGGCAACATTGAAAATCCTGCTACTCCCAACGCAATCACTCAACGGCAGCCAAACTTCCATTCAGGAGGAGCACGCTTTAAACTACACACCAGTCTCACAAAGACCATCCAGTTCTATGGCCAAAACGGCGGCAACTTACATAGACAATCTGTGGCACCTAACAACCAACACAACCCCACAAACTACAATCGTAATCACAACTCCGCAAATCAACGCAACGTAAAAAATGGAGATACCTGCATCGCAACACCAATCCTTCCTACATGTTTTTTGCACTGGAACCTGGATCCCTCACACCATTCAGCTGCAACCACAATATCCCTCAATAGTCCATCCACACACCACTATGTCAGGGATGTGTCATGTGTCGATATTTGGACAACAACCGCCAATCTTCAACCAGCTTGCACAACAGACACTAGGTGCAACCCATGCACCATCTCAACCGAAACTAACATGCATGCATACTTCATCTAGTCGGGGATCTGGCCCTTACGAATACAACCTATAGTTCTTAGTAGCATTCGAATTCAAACCCTTCATGACAACCGGTCAACCATTCAACTTGTACACACAACAATACACAAGAACAAGCCCATGTCTGGTTCCCCCAACAGGGCAATTTGCAATCCAAACCTTTAGATCGCAGCCAAACCTACAACAGTATCATTTGTACATCTCGCAAGCGGCCATGCATATGTATGCGAGCCCCTAACAGATGTAGCAACACATGGATTATGGTGGTATGCCATATTCATACATGGACAACCCCATGCAAAGTGCAAGTTCCAACTTCAGCCATGAACTCCTACAGTACGAGATCTCGCACACTGCAATGATTCTAAACATGCCAATGTATGACGGTAATACCGACCCAGATGACCACATCGACAACTATGAGTGGACGATGACATTCCTTAAGTTGGATCGATGCTTCACCTGCATGTATTTCCCTTGTACCTTAATAGGAAATGTAGGCAAGTGGTTCAAGTATCTAAGGCCAGGCAGTATCTCAAGCTTTGAGCAGCTAAAATACATTTTCCTCAATAACTTCATGCAATTGAGAAAAGAAAAAAGAGATGCCAACTCTGTGATGGCATGTAAACAAAAAGGAGAATCGGTCTGTGACTACTACGAATGGCTCATGCTAGCTGCCAATGGGTGTATAGTATTGAAGCGGTAGATTGATGAGAAGAAACTAGTGGGAAATACAGTCGACATAGAGAAGGACCTCAAGGAAAAATTTGATGGGGACAAGAACCAGCCCAAAAATCAAAAAGATAGGGGCAAGGATAACGAAAGAAGGGTCAAGATACTCACCTCATGGTGAAGAGTAGATCGTCAGAAGACAACCCATCAGATCCCCTTACAAAGGGACTAACTAAGGTTAAGTACTTGCAGCATGCAAGGGGCATTGGGCTAACACACGATGTTAGTATTAGTGGTTACATAAATAGAAACTTGTAATAGCTAAATTGTTATTGACATTTGATGATTAAATAAAAGGAGTTTTATTTATAAGTAAAGTTACTGTCTTGTGTCAATTATTTAATATTGTTTCACTTTTCATGTTTTGACTTCCAGAATAATAAGAATTATTAGAACTATCCACAATCGATCGTACGTTGGAAGTAAGTATGAAAGAAGAACGTCATGAGTCGGTTTGTAGATCGTCTAAGGAGTTAGACATAGCAAAAGTTTGCTACACCATTCATGTGTGCTCAAGAAATAAGATTTGAGTATCAGATTCAACCTGCGCTCAACTGAATAACTTCATGGAATTTATCATGAGTAATTGTGAGACGATAATATCATATAAACTTCAAACCGAGATACATGAGTTATTGACTACGAGTTTGTTGTGCATTGATGGCATGAAAACGCATCAGTAACTTGATGTTATAAAACTTGTCGTTGTGCATGATTTGATGAGTAGTTAGTAAAATCATATAATGTCGAAGTTTATCTGTTCCTTTTATCCTAAGAGGATTAAAAGTGATATGTTGAGCCCCACGATGATTCTATTTTGACTTATGTGTCAGGCCCGGTCAGAACTAAATTGATGTGCTCAGTTATGTTCTATGTCAAACGAATCGGAAACCGGGAAACAAATTGTAGGAGAATAAATATGAGTGTATTCCATGTGTTTGTCCACATAGATATATTGAGATCAGAAGAATATATGATCTCTTATCTGAAGGACGAGTCACTAACTAGATCAGAGTTCGACAGCGGCTTTTGAAAGCTTACAATTGTTAAGTCGGATCCGGAAGTCACGTTAGCAGCTACAGTTATTAGAATTATCCTAGTAGGAGACTATTGGATTTGGTGTCTAAGCCCATAACTATAATTGGGATGTACTTGACACGATTGTAGCATGGTCCTGTTGGGTTGCCTTCACCACTTCAATTTGATATGATGGACTTTTGAGAATAAGGTTATTTATGATCAAGAATTAATTTGGAATTAATTAGTATTGATCAAGAATTAATTTGGAATTAATTTTGTGGTCAAAAGAGCCTAATTAAATATATAGGGATTGATTATGTAAATCAATGATTCTTATTTGCGGCTTACCAATTGTTACCTTCACTGAGAGTAAATCCTAATCGGCCATTGAGCTTAAAGAGAGTATTTTGAGCTAATTTTGAGTTGTTAGATCCGTGGTTATTTCAACTTAGAGCTTCTGGCAAAGGTATAAAGCTTGCACTTTTCTCATTTTGTTGAGTAGATCTCATGATTTTTGGAGTTTAGGGATTTTTCCATCTAATATGAGGACCTTGAGTGTTTTGAATTCATATAGAGGTTTGGAGTTCAGATTTAGACCATGTGAGGTCCTTAGAGTCCAAAAGTCCCAACTTTATTCAGCCATAATAATGCTCTTGAGTGAAAAACCCTTAGTAAAGTATGTTTTTGGCATTTCAAGCCCTAAGTGCCATGGATGGATGTAAATCTAGTGGCTTTACATGAAAAAAAAGCCTTAAGAGTGTAAATATAGAGTTTGGGAAGGTTTTCTACCTTGTAATCATCTGAATGGACTGGCCGAGTCGAGTAGCCAACTCGACGAGTCGGTTAGGGTTTGTCCCAATGAGGTGGCCATGCTATAACTCGGCGAGTTAGGGGTTAAATCGATGAACTGGACCTTCACGAAGACTTCTGAGGGACGATTGGACTCGACGAGTCACACGAGTGCACTACGAGTGTAACATCACGAAATAGCGAGAGTAGAGTTGAAGGGCCAAAAGTGTTAATTGGGAAAGAGTGGCTCGGCGAGTCCATGGCTGGACTCGGCGAGTAGAGTCGCGACTTGGCCGCGTGTTAAGTAGCCGACTCGGCGAGTCGATGAAATGGACTCGGCGAGTAGGCGCTGGGTGGAGAAAACCCTAATTCTCGGGGTTGAGTCCTATATAAGGAACATTATGTTCCTTCCCTAGCCTCTTTATTTCCCTCTTGAGTTCCAGAAACCCTAACTCGCAAAGGAGCTCCATTGTTGAGTGGATTGAAGCTTGGAGAAGTAATCATTGAAGGAATTTTGTGGGAATTGAAGGCTTGGGGCAAGGGGCTTTGCTTGGAATCAACTTCATTGCAGTTGGGGGCGTCCATTGGAGGTAATATCTCGTTCTTGGTCTGATTGTATGTTGTTTCTTCATTTTGGGGTTTGTGGGATCTTGCCTAGGGATGTAATTGGAAGTCTGGAGGGTAGATCTGAGGTTGCTACCTCAGATCTGGAGTAGAGGAGAATCAGAGAGCATGAAAGTCCCTGTGTTGGATTGTTTAGTGAAGCTTGCAAGTCCCAAACCCTAGTTATGAGTGAATATGGCCTAGATCTCTATGGATTCACGTAAAGTTTGCCACTTTACGTGATGGATGAGTTGTAGAAGGTTGGATCTATGTTTTGGATCAATTGCATGGTCTGGGATGCTGCTGTATGGATTCAGATCGGTGGTACTCGGGGAGTCACATGGGTGAACTCGATGAGTTGCTTGAAGATAAGCTAGGACTCGACGAGTTGGAAGAACAACTCGGCGAGTCGGATGAAGATGGCTTGGAACTCGGCGAGTTGTATGAACAACTCGGCGAGTAGGTTGAAGATAGCCATAGACTCGGCGAGTCTGTTCTTAGACTCGGCGAGTCTTGTCGAAGAGTCCCGATATTCTCTGGTTGAGTCGAGAATCGGTGAGTCAAGGGATGACTCGGTGAGTTGAGGGCGAGTGGACTTTGAGTTGTTGAACTCGGCGAGTCTCGGGGTGACTCGGCGAGTTAGATCGCGGATTGAGTGAAGTTCTGAGTATGGGGACTCGGCGAGTCATCGGGTTGACTCGGCGAGTAGGGTCAGTCAGGGGTTGACTTTGACCTTGTCTTTGACCAAGGGTTGACCAGTGGTTTCCAGGGGTATTTTGGTAATTGTTGATTATTGTTTGAGTTCAGTGCATTGGTGGCTATCCAGAGGTGGAGATCGTATCAGTGATCGGAGCAGCTTGAGCTATCTGTTCAGTCGGTAGTTTCGAGGTGAGTTATCTGATGGGTTTTGAGCATTCTAACACTTCCTAAGTGTACATGCAACCCTAATAACCTTGGATCTATGTTTGTCTAATTTGTCATGCAAAGTTGATTTCCAAGGTTATATTCCTATCTAGCATACATGGGGAACAATTTTAACATAAAGTATAAATAGAATAACTTACCTTGTTGTTGCTTGTATTCCTTGAAACCTTGTGAGCCTAGCACCCCAAGTGTGATGCCTCAAATGCTTCACACAACACCAAATGCTCTTGGAAGAATTTATGAGAGAATACTTACTTCACAAAAACGGCCAAGCCCTCTATTTCTTTTGTGTAACCGATTTGGGAGGAGATCATATTACTTATATAGTGTTGACACATCTAGGGTTAAACCCTAATGTGTCATGACTCTTCATTTCCATGACCCATGGGTTTGTAACTCCCATGGAGCATCCATGGAGCATCCTATGGGTGGAACCCAACTTGATGATCCATGGAGCCTTTTAGCCCACTATACAAGATATGGATGATTTACTTAATCAACCCATATATTTAATTAGTTATCTTTTGATCACTTAATTAATTCTAAATTAATTCTTGATCAAACTAATCAAATAATATTATTATTAATATATTAGAACTTATAATATATTAATAATCTCCAAGCGTTATTTCTCTCATTTAGTCTATCCAATTGCATGGTGGTATGCAACCCAAATGGACCATGCCGGGTCGGGTCAAGTACATACCAGAAATAGTTATGGACTTAGACACCTTATCCAACAGTCTCCCACTTGGATAAGTCTAGTAACTATTACTGCAAGTATGACTTCAGGAACCGATCGGCAATCGTAGCTCTTTACAAGGTTTCTCGAAACTTGAGAAAACGATGGTACGCCATTTAAGATAAGTGATCATATAATCCTCTGTTCTAGATATCAGTCGGACAAATACATGGAACAATGTCTTACTTATTGTCCAACATTTGTTTCCCGATTTCCGATTTGTTTGACAAAGAACTTCATTGAACACATCAATTCAGTTCTGACCGGGCCCGGTACATAGGACAAAACAAAATCATCGAGGGGCCCAGATATCAGCTTCTAATCCAAGAAGGAACAGATAAACTTCGACTCATATATTTGTTCTACTACTCATTGAATTACACACAAGAGCACGATTTTATAACATCGAGTTACCAATGCGTTTTTCGTACAATCAATGCATAACCAACTCGTAAGTAACAAATCATATCTCTAGGTTTAAAGACTTATATGATATTACCGTCTCACGATCACTCGAGATAGAATTCCATGAAGTGATTCCAGTGAGCGTGGGTTGAGTCCAATGCTCATAACTTATGAGCACTCATGATTGTTGTAGCCTTGTCCCAGACCTCTACAACCAAACATGACAGTCTTGATTCATACCTACTTCCGACATATGACCGACTGTGGAGGTTTGAATAATATGTTATACCAAACAAAATTATTCTGGAAGTCAAAACATGCAAAGAAATATAGTAAACGATCGACAAGAGATAGTAACACTTTACTCATAAATAAAACACTTTTATTCATCATCAAATGTCAATTACACTTTACAAATTTCGATATTATCTAACTACTAAATCTAATATCATCCTTCAGCCCTATGCTCCGAGCATGCTGGAGATGCTTAACCCGAGTCAGTCCCTTCGTGAGGGGATCTGCTGGGTTCTCATCCGATGATACCCTCTTTGCCACGAGGAGTCCTTCTTCGATCCGATGTCTGATGAAATGGTATTTTCTGTCGATGTGTCTGGATCTCCCGTGATCCCTTGGTTCCTTGGCTAAGGCAACAACACTTTCACTATCACAGAAAATTTCCATCGGCTCTTTAATAGCTGGTACAACTCCAAGATCTCCAATGAAGTTCCTCAGCCATAACGCCTCCTTTGCCGCTTCGCTAGCTGCAATATACTCTGATTCACAAGTAGAATCTGCCACTGTCTCTTGCTTGGAACTCTTCCAAGAAATTGCTCCTCCATTTAGGGTAAAGACCCAGCCCGACTGAGAGCGGAAGTTATCCCTATCAGTCTGGAAGCTAGCATCACTATACCCTACAACTCTCAAGTCATCACTCCCACCGAGGATAAGGACCCAGTCCTTAGTCCTTCGTAGGTACTTGAGAATATTCTTTACCGTAATCCAGTGTGCCTTGCCAGGGTTCCCCTGAAACCTGCTAACCATGCTCAAGGCAAAGGCTATATCAGGTCGAGTACACGTCATAGCATACATGATCGAACCTACAGCCTAAAGCTAGGGCTTTGTGTCTTACTCATCTTGGCGCTACTCTGGATGGGCAACTCTCCTTTCTTGGAGTCTTGCATTCTGAATCTCTTCAGAATCTTCTCCAAGTAGGTACTTTGACTAAGTCCAATTAGTCTTTTACTCCGATCTCTCAAAATCCTTATCCCCAAAATATAGGCAGCTTCACCAAGGTCCTTCATAGCGAAACACTTTCCAAGCCAGGACTTTACTTCCTGCAAGGTTGGAATGTCGTTTCCTATGAGTAGTATGTCATCCACATACAATACCAAAAAGCTAACTATACTCCCACTAGCCTTGACATATACACAAGATTCATCTTCACTCCTAGAAAAGCCAAATTCCTTGACCTTTTCATCAAAACAAAGATTCCATCTGCGAGGTGCTTGCTTTAATCCATAAATGGATTTCTCAAGCTTACACACTCTATTAGGGTACTCGTTACTGACAAAACCCTCTGGCTGACTCATGTAAACATCTTCAGCCAACTTTCCATTAAGGAAAGCGGTTTTGACATCCATTTGCCAAATTTCATAGTCATGAAATGCGGCTATGGCTAACAGAACCCGAATAGACTTAATCTTGGCTACCGGAGAAAAGGTCTCATCATAGTCCACTCCAGGAATTTGAGAGAAGCCCTTTGCAACCAGTCTAGCCTTATAAGTGTGTACTTTACCATCCATGTCGGTCTTTTTTGAAGACCCATTTGCACCTACAGTCTTTCGACCTGGTACATTCTCAACCAAGTTCCAAACTTGATTGTCATACATGGATTGTATCTCGCTATCCATAGCCTCTTTCCATTTGGCAGACTCGGGGCCTGCCATGGCTTCCTCGTAGCTGTTAGGGTCATCTTGACTTACTAGTGTCTCATCACTAATAAGTGTCTCACCTTCTGCAGTAATATGGAATCCATAGTAATGCTCAGGTGCACTCCTAACTCTCGTGGAACGCCTCAGAGGTACAGATTCGTCAATTGGCTCAACAGGAGTTTCCTCCTCAAGTTGAGGGCTAGAGTTTGAAGTTCCTTCACCACTTAACTCTTGAATTTCTTCAAGATCAACTTGCCTCCCACTGTCTCCTTGGCTTATAAACTCTCTTTCTCGAAAGACTCCTCTTCTTGCTACAAAGACCACATTGTCACTAGGTCTGTAGAAGAGGTAACCAAAGGATTGCTGTGGGTAGCCGATGAAAATACACCTCTCGCTTCGGGGTTCGAGCTTATCATGAGTCTCGCGTCTCACGAAAGCCTCGCAGCCCCAAATCTTGATGTGGTCTAGTTTAGGTACTTTACCAGTCCACATCTCGTGAGGAGTTTTGGCAACTTTCTTTGTAGGGACTAGATTAAGGATATGGGCGGCAGTCTCTAAGGCATACCCCCAGAATGAGATTGGTAGCAAAGCTCGACTCATCATGGAACGAACCATGTCCAACAAGGTTCGATTACGCCTCTCAGCCACACCATTCAACTGCGGTGTCCTGGGAGGTGTCAATTGTGAGACAATCCCACATTCCTTTAGATAGTCTAGGAACTCTGAACTAAGATACTCACCACCTCGATCGGATCGAAGCATCTTAATGTTCCTGCCCAATTGATTCTCGACTTCCTATTTAAATTCCTTAAACTTCTCGAAAGTCTCTGACTTATGCTTGATTAAGTAGACATATCCATATCTACTGTAATCATCGGTAAAAGTCAAATAATAACGATTAGCATCTCTTGTGGCATGTTTGAATGGTCCACACACATCCGTGTGTATAAGGTCCAACAAACCTTCACCCCTTTCACATGAGCCTGTGAAGGGTGACTTTGTCATTTTTCCAAGTAAGCATGATTCGCAACTATCATTTGACTTTAGGTCAAACGACTCCAAGACTCCATCCTTTTGGAGTTGGCCTATGCGTTTCTTGCTTATATGTCCAAGACAACAATGCCATAATGATGCTTTATCCAAGTTATTATTATTAGAATCAATACACAAAACATTATTTCCTAAGTTATCTACAATAGATACAGCTTCATACACACCATCACAAGGTAATTCTTTAAAATAAAGTACATTATTAAAGAAAGCATTAATCGAACCAACTTCATTATCAAACGAAAAGGTGAAACCTTGTTTGTACAATGCATGAAAGGAAATAATATTTCTTGCCATTTCTGGCGAATAACAACATTTATTCAAATCTAAATTTAACCCACTACTTAGCGATAAAGTATAAACTCCAATCTTGGTGACAGGTGTAACTTTCCTATTCCCCATGATTAATTTTATTCTTCCTTGCTCCACATTCTCACTTCTTCCTAGTCCCTGCAAGTCACAACAAATATGAATACCGCAACCTGTATCAAGGACCCAAGATTTCGAATGGGGTGAGTTATTAGAAATGATAGTGTAAATACCTGCATGGTTGGGTTTGACTTTCCCATCCTTCACATCTTGCTGGTACTTTGGGCAGTTCCGCTTCCAATGAGCTTTTTCATGGCAATAGAAGCATTCAGCCTCTTTTGGGTCAGAAGAAGGAGTAATGAAACCTTTCTTGGTTCCACTTGAAGAAGAGCCATCAAGGGTCCGAGCCTTGGTACCTTTCGATGATCTCTTTCTCTTCCTCCCTCGACTTTGCCCGATTGCCAAGACCGGAGTTGAGTCTGGAGTAGGAGTGATAGCAACTGACTTCCCCTTTAAGACCTGTTTCTGCGGTCTTGAGAAGTCCCTGAAGTTTGCTGAGGGTGACCTCTTCCTTGTTCATGTAATATGTCATGCGGAATTGATCATAGCACGATGGTAAGGAGTGCAAAATGATATCTATTGCAAGCTCCTCAGGGAAGTTCACATTGAGCTTTAGCAACCGATCCACATACCTTTGCATTTTCTGCATGTGGCTCGTGACGGACTCTCCATCCTTCATCATGGTTGTTATCATGGAGCAGATGACTTCGTACCTCTCTTGTCGTGCACTTTGATGGTATCTTTCCATCAAATCTTGGTGCATTTCATAAGGGTAGAAGTCTTCATAATACTTTTGGAGTTCAGCTGTCATGGTGGCTAACATGATGCAAGCCACCTTGTTTGCATCTCTTTCATGAGTATGAAAGTCAGCGATCTCCTGGGGAGTTGCAGTGGACTCGTCAATTTCCTTAAGCTCCTTGTCAAGGACATATTCTTTGTCCTCGTAGCGGGTAATCATCCTGATGTTTCTGATCCATTTGTTGAAGTTGGATCCATCAAAGGTGACTTTCCCACATAGACTCATAAGAGTAAAGGAGCCATTAGGATTCGAGCCAGAAGCATTAGTTGAAGACATCTGAAAAAGAAGAACAAGTTAAGTTTAGATTTAAGAGAGTCCTTAATAAAACACCCAAATGTAATATTAAGGCTAGGATCCAATCACAATATAATATAACTTAGAAGAGGTATGCCGTAATCTAAGCTATACCATATTTGAAAGGTAGGTGAATGACGATTCACCAATTTCCACCACGAAAACCGAAACATTAAATATTTAGTTTTTATTGGTTTTAGAAATTCCTAGATTCTTTGAGATCCAATGAACTTTTCAAAGGCATGTTTCAATCTCGGGAGTGCCCTCCAGGTTTTGTGACTGGGATGTCGAGGATCACAAAACGAGGTGTGAAGTAACCATGCAAATCACTTGGTACCCTTAAAGTTTATCACTCAATTGATGTGCCGGTAAACCACACACGCTCCACCGATACTATAATAAACCTTAAGTCACCCTTTACCTACCTTGTTAAGTCCAAGTTAGTGTGTCGGTTAACCACACACGCTCCACCAACGACTCAGACAAAGTGTAAAGTGTAATTTCATGGATTAGCATCTTATTCACATTTTTCCTAAAGTAACTAAGATTGGGAATTTAATAAACATTTAGTTACTTTATTATATTCATCATACTTTGAATGAGAATTTATAAGTCCTTGTCTTACCCGTTCGGCTAACGACCCTCCACCAGTCAAGCAAGCGGTGGGTGAGAATATTCACCCATTAAGTCACCATTTTATAGGCAACAACCTTATACCCACCTTATAGACCGGCTTCGTGAATGAGGCGTACTAGCGGTAAGACGGCTTTATTCTTATACATATATATATAATTATTAAATTATCATAATATAAGTATAAGGGTTGAATTTTAACTTTTAAAATTCTAGGGGTTGGAACTAAAGTTTTAACTTAACTTTACTTGTTCCAAAACTTGAGGGCAAGTTTTGTAACTTTCAAAACTTTTCATTTCTTGTAACTTATGAGTTTAATAGAGTCATAAAATGAAGACTCTTCATTTTTATAACTCTTGTGTTTTCTTAATGGTTTTAACTCAAGTGTGACTCTTGGTTTTCCATAACTCAAGGATAAGTTATGGACTCCATTAAAACACATTATGATCAAGAATTAAACTACCAAATAGGTTACAAATAATTCCTATGATCATCTAAAACATCATAAGAACAAGAACATGAATATGAACACAATCAAAAAATTACATAAAACTTTGTAATTTTTGATAACTAGTTGTTGTAAATGAATTAGCAAGACATTACACCACCAAAAACAAGTTTACATTTACTAAAACAGTTTAGGGTAATGTTTCTAATTCATTTTCCAGCAACTGAATCGAAATTCTGCACTCATTCGACCCTACTCGCCGAGTGCATGAACATGACTCGCCGAGTTGGTTGAAGATACACATGGACTCGACGAGTCCCCCCAACAGACTCGACGAGTCCATTCGCAGACAGCAAATTTTCGATTCTGTTTTCAACTTTTAAGCACAAATAAGAACAAACAAACCTGGCTCTGATACCACTGATGGGTTTTGAGCATTCTAACACTTCCTAAGTGTACATGCAACCCTAATAACCTTGGATCTATGTTTGTCTAATTTGTCATGCAAAGTTGATTTCCAAGGTTATATTCCTATCTAGCATACATGGGGAACAATTTTAACATAAAGTATAGATAGAATAACTTACCTTATTGTTGCTTGTATTCCTTGAAACCTTGTGAGCCTAGCACCCCAAGTGTGATGCCTCAAATGCTTCACACAACACCAAATGCTCTTGGAAGAACTTATGAGAGAATACTTACTTCACAAAAACGGCCAAGCCCTCTATTTCTTTTGTGTAACCGATTTGGGAGGAGATCATATTACTTATATAGTGTTGACACATCTAGGGTTAAACCCTAATGTGTCATGACTCTTCATTTCCATGACCCATGGGTTTGTAACTCCCATGGAGCATCCATGGAGCATCCTATGGGTGGAACCGAACTTGATGATCCATGGAGCCTTTTAGCCCACTATACAAGATATGGATGATTTACTTAATCAACCCATATATTTAATTAGTTATCTTTTGATCACTTAATTAATTCTAAATTAATTCTTGATCAAACTAATCAAATAATATTATTATTAATATATTAGAACTTATAATATATTAATAATCTCCAAGCGTTATTTCTCTCATTTAGTCTATCCAATTGCATGGTGCCATGCAACCCAAATGGACCATGCCGGGTTGGGTCAAGTACATACCAGAAATAGTTATGGACTTAGACACCTTATCCAACATTATCCTCACTATATCGCTAGGGTTTATGGCACCAAGGCTAACCTTTTTATCGGATGGAAATCCAGGTAGTTGTCAGTTGTTATGATATGGGCCGGAAGGCGTTATATGTTGCAGGCCGGAAGGCATTACATGTTGCGGGCCGGAAGGCATTGCTATGTGGACCGGAAGGTCATGGCCTGCAAAGGCGTATGTGTGCAATTAGTATGTTGACTGATTCGTAGGGTGATGTTATGCTAGTGACCGGCTAGGCCAGTATCTTGGTTAGGGTAATGATATGTTATGTGACCTGCTAATCGATTACTGACTGTGAACTGTTATATGATTATATGTTATCCGTATGGCTGCTTGGTCTGAGGTGTGACCTGGTATGCATGGTCGTTCTATGATCTGTTATGTTATGTATTCATTTTATGCTATGGGCCGGAAGGCAATATGTTATGGGCCGGAAGGCGATATGTTTTGGACCGTAAGGTCGTGGCCTGGAAGGGCGTATATGTGGTTGGTATTTTGGGGGTATCTCACTAAGCTTTCAGGCTTACAGTTGTGGTTTTATGTTTTCAGGTTCTCAGGAGTCTGTGGCAAGGCAAAGGCGTGATCGTACCGTTCCTCGCGTTGGTGTTTTATGAAATGAACATGGGAAAATACTCTATTAAATAATGTATTAAAAACCTTTTTGTAACAACGATATTGAAATGGGTGGTTTTTGAAAAGTTTTAATTGTTCTGAAATTTTGGTCGTTACAAGTTGGTATCAGAGCCTTGGTTTGAGTGAATTGGGGGAACATTCGTGTGACTCCAGTCTCAAATCGAGGAGGATTTTAAAAAGGGAAAATTAAAATGGTTTTCAAATTAAGTAAAGGGAGGACGCGGAGGTACGATCAGCCGGAGCCAGTAAGTAACCCCAGGATACCATACATGATATTTGTTTTATTGAGCTTGATAGAACAGCATGCTAGAGTTAGGCTAGGGATCTTCAGGAATTCATGATAATGTTGCCTGATTTGTGATGCCTGTAGCCTAGGGTCCCTTATGGGAGATTCTCAGTGTTTCTCTAGTGGTGAGGGTTGATAGTCATTATGCATGTTCTCCAGGGTATTCTGGTAGTACTTCATACAAATATGGGTAGGTGTGGAAGGTAGTATGGGCCCGTACTACTGAAAGCATAGGACCCATACGCGTATCAGGGAAACCATAATCTCTAGGGTTGGGTTGCGAGAGTTGGATCCCAGGTTTGTGGGATGAGTCTGAGTTTTGGTTTGGTGTTTTCCAGTATGGAGATTTCGAGGCATGATGAGAGTGGATCCGGATCAGGATCGGGAGCTGGAGAGGGAGTTCCGGGTGGATCGGTGCCGTCTGAGGTTATCGATCAGATGAGCACGAGCGAGTTGGATGCGAGGATTCGCAAGATCCTGCATGATGAGGTTGCTGCATTGTTCCGGGCTGAGTTGTCGGAACTGTTTGGGTCGATTAAGACCGCCATGGTTGAGTATTTTGATGAGCGCTATGCGGCTCTCGCAGAGATGGCTGCCGCGGCGGCTACAGCGGCTGTAGCAGCGGCAAGGGGAGGAGCTAGTCGGGGTTTTTAGTATCGGGACTTCTATTATGCGAAGCCTCCCACATTCGACGGAGTTCAGGACCCGATTGTTGCTATCAGATGGTTATTAGACGTGGAGGGGTGTTTCTCCACGTGTTTATGCCCTGCTGATCAGAGGGTGAGGTGTGCTCAGAACCTGTTGAGGCTTGGGGCGAAGGGTTGGTGGAGATTGACCACGGGGTCATATTCAGATGCGCAGAGGGCTGCGGTTTCATGGGATCAGTTCCGAGAGATGTTCATCACCCGCTTTGTTCCGCATGATGAAAGGGAGAGATTGGCTTAAGAGTTCCTTGAGCTGAAGCAGGATTCAGAGTCGGTGACTGAGATCACCAGGATGTTCGCTGAGAGGGCGATGTTTTGCCCTGAGTTCACTTCGGAGCAGGCTCAGATGTCCCGATATCTGAGTATGCTCAAGGGGGATATCAGACAGTTCGTATTTGCGCAGAGGTGCGAGACCTTGTTGGAGTTGCAGGAGGCCGCCAGGCGGCGTGAGTTAGAGGTTGAGTTGCAGTTTCGTGAGCTGAGGCAGGCTCTGATGCAGTCGTAGCCGGCACCGAAATGGTCCAGGACCGTTGATGTTAGAGTGAGGGATTGGAGTGGCCACACTTGTGGGAAGTGTGGGAGGGGTCACACCGGAACTTGTTGGTCCGGTGGTGCATGCCGCAAGTGCGGAAAGGAGGGGCACTATGCACGGAATTGTCGGCAGTCAGTGCCGATTCGGGATTTGAGGATTTGTTATCATTGTCGTCAGGTTGGACATTTGAGGGTCAACTATCCACAGCTTTCTGCGGGACCGGTTCAGGCTCCCGTACCGGTCACTTTGAGGATTTCAGGTGGAGGTCAGGGTAGAGCGGAGCCCCTAGGGGCTCAGGGTCGCGCTTATCAGCCTGCGACAGAGGAGGTCAGAGCAGTGCCGGATGCAGCTGCGGGTATGTTCCTTTCTTAGTGTCTTGTTATCTTGCGATTATTGTCGGTATTGTTGTGCTGGTATCTTTGTATGGATTTCGATGCGGTATTCGTTGTTTCGCGGGTTTGGCATGGTTATGGATTGGTGTTTCAGGTTTTCGTTTTGGCATCCGTTGTTCCCTGAAGGTTTGGTATGGTTATAGTTTGGTGTTTTGGTGCTGATATCCTCGTGCGGTTTTCGATGCAGTATTCATCCTTTTGCAGGTTGTGGGTTTGGTTATGGGTTATTGTTTGGGAATTCCGTTGGTTATCATTCGTGAGGGTTGATAGTGGAGATGCGGCACTGGGTTGAATGTCGGGTAGTATCTGCAGTTGTGGAGTGGATAATTGAAAGACCGGATTCTTTTGAGCGAATTGATCCGGGAGGATATGTGTTTTGCTGAGGGTTGCTTATGCTTGTGGGAAGCAGTCAGTGTGTAAGTGTTCTCTTTGTGCGGGGTTGTTCTGGAAGGTTGTTAATGGCGATCGGTGGTTGTTAGTCAGTGCTTTATGTGGGGGGGAGAATTGGAGAATTCTCCGGGAGATCGATGAGTATGTGAGGGTGCTTAGCTGTTGGGATTCAGCAGTGTTCTGTCAGCTCAGAGTATAGGCTGACAAGAGCGAGTGTCGGGTATGCGGGGCGGGATACAGACCTAGGGCATTTGATTGTGGAGGCCTGGGGGCAGGCCGGGATCAAGTTGAGTAGGTAATCGGGATTTATGTTGTGCATGTTTCTAGAGTTGGAACCGGAAGGTTCCCAGAGTTAGAACCTGAGGGTTCACAGAGTTTGGGTGTACGGACCCATAGAGATATAGCCTCGAGTGGCTAGTGTGTGTTATGAGAGTCGGTCCAGTCATGCTGGAGACTCTGATGGTATTGTTGGATCAGTTTGAGATTTCGGATTGTGTATGTTGCAGTGTGATTACATTGGAAGGTCTGGCCTCGGGTTAGTGATCTTGTTTAGTTGAGGTAGTGATTTTGTTGAGTGGAGAGAGTGCATGGGCTTGAGAGCCCCTACAATGAGAGCTAGAGTATGTGAATAGCGGTTACGCAAAAAGGGTGGTGTCGCTTTGGGCGAGCACCGTGGCACAGGTTGGGGTGGCATTATGGCCAAGAGAGTTCCTTGGAAAAGGAAAAGAGAAAGGTGTGTAACTCCGAAGGGGAGTGCAAGTTCACGAAAGTGAAAGCTGCAGAGCAGAGTTATGGTTAGAGTATTTCGAGTATGGTTTTGAGCATCGTGTTCGCGGCAGTGAAGTAGGAACTCATCCGGTTTGGGATGTCTGTTGAGGCTCAGAAGGGATGCAGGGAGAGAGAGAATCTTGAATTCTCAGTGTGATTCTAATCAGGGTATAGGGTGGATATTAGTGGTTCATCCTGGGAGATGTTTGAGGATAGTATCAGTGTATCAGGTTTCCCAACGTGAAGGTGTTAGCTGGTTTAGCTTGTGTGTGCGGTTGCAAGAGGAGGACTCGTGAGAATTGCTCTGAGATAGAGAATGAGTTTTTCCGTCATCACGGAATGGATAAAGTGGGATTCGGATCAGGGATCTGATAGTTCATGGTTTTCTAGCCTTTATGAGGCAAGTGATGGTTGTGATTGGAGCAGTGTTGCATTATGGGTAATTATCAGGGGTAAGTGAAGTTATTAGAGGGTGAATCTGGTGCCCTATTTGAGACGGTGGTCAGGACACCGTGAGGGAAGGAAAGTGTATTCGAGTTCGTTTGGGTATGCCTTGTGGGACCTGGTCTGGTTGAGGCCAGGTGGCGCGTTGCGGGAGTACCTTGGAGTTGAGCTGCTATAGGCTTCGAGGGCGAAGCCTAATATAAGTGGGGGAGAATTGTAACATCCCGAAATAGCGAGAGTAGAGTTGAAGGGCCAAAAGTGTTAATTGGGAAAGAGTGACTCGGCGAGTCCATGGCTGGACTCGGCGAGTAGAGTCGCGACTTGGCCGCGTGTTAAGTAGCCGACTCGGCGAGTCGATGAAATGGACTCGGCGAGTAGGCGATGGGTGGAGAAAACCCTAATTCTCGGGGTTGAGCCCTATATAAGGAACATTATGTTCCTTCCCTAGCCTCTTTATTTCCCTCTTGAGTTCCAGAAACCCTAAATCGCAGAGGAGCTCCATTGTTGAGTGGATTGAAGCTTGGAGAAGTAATCATTGAAGGAATTTTGTGGGAATTGAAGGCTTGGGGCAAGGGGCTTTGCTTGGAATCAACTTCATTGCAGTTGGGGGCGTCCATTGGAGGTAATATCTCGTTCTTGGTCTGATTGTATGTTGTTTCTTCATTTTGGGGTTTGTGGGATCTTGCCTAGGGATGTAATTGGAAGTCTGGAGGGTAGATCTGAGGTAAGGTAGATCTGAGGTTGCTACCTCAGATCTGGAGTAGAGGAGAATCAGAGAGCATGAAAGTCCCTATGTTGGATTGTTTAGTGAAGCTTGCAAGTCCCAAACCCTAGTTATGAGTGAATATGGCTTAGATCTCTATGGATTCACGTAAAGTTTGCCACTTTACGTGATGGATGAGTTGTAGAAGGTTGGATCTATGTTTTGGATCAATTGCATGGTCTGGGATGCTGCTGTATGGATTCAGATCGGTGGTACTCGGGGAGTCACATGGGTGAACTCGACGAGTTGCTTGAAGATGAGCTGGGACTCGACGAGTTGGAAGAACAACTCGGCGAGTCGGATGAAGATGGCTTGGAACTCGGCGAGTTGTATGAACAACTCGGCGAGTAGGTTGAAGATAGCCATAGACTCGGCGAGTCTGTTCTTAGACTCGGCGAGTCTTGTCGAAGAGTCCCGATATTCTCTGGTTGAGTCGAGAATCGGTGAGTCAAGGGATGACTCGGTGAGTTGAGGGCGAGTGGACTCTGAGTTGTTGAACTCGGCGAGTCTCGGGATGACTCGGCGAGTTAGATCGCGGATTGAGTGAAGTTCTGAGTATGGGGACTCGGCGAGTCATCGGGTTGACTCGGCGAGTAGGGTCAGTCAGGGGTTGACTTTGACCTTGTCTTTGACCAAGGGTTGACCAGTGGTTTCCAGGGGTATTTTGGTAATTGTTGATTATTGTTTGAGTTTAGTGCATTGGTGGCTGTCCAGAGGTGGAGATCGTATCAGTGATCGGAGCAGCTTGAGCTATCTGTTCAGTCGGCAGTTTCGAGGTGAGTTATCCTCACTATATCGCTAGGGTTTATGGCACCAAGGCTAACCTTTTTATCGGATGGAAATCCAGGCAGTTGTCAGTTGTTATGATATGGGCCGGAAGGCGTTATATGTTGCAGGCCGGAAGGCATTACATGTTGCGGGCCGGAAGGCATTGCTATGTGGACCGGAAGGTCATGGCCTGGAAAGGCGTATGTGTGCAATTAGTATGTTGACTGATTCGTAGGGTGATGTTATGCTAGTGACCAGCTAGGCCGGTATCTTGGTTAGGGTAATGATATGTTATGTGACCTGCTAATCGATTACTGACTGTGAACTGTTATATGATTATATGTTATCTGTATGGCTGCTTGGTCTGAGGTGTGACCTGGTATGCATGGTCGTTCTATGATCTGTTATGTTATGTATTCATTTTATGCTATGGGCCGGAAGGCGATATGTTATGGGCCGGAAGGCAATATGTTATGGGCCGGAAGGCGATATGTTTTGGACCGGAAGGTCGTGGCCTGGAAGGGCGTTTATGTGGTTGGTATTTTGGGGGTATCTCACTAAGCTTTCGGGCTTACAGTTGTGGTTTTATGTTTTCAGGTTCTCAAGAGTCTGTGGCAAGGCAAAGGCGTGATCGTACCGTTCCTCGCGTTGGTGTTTTATTAAATGAACCTGGGAAAATACTCTGTTAAATAATGTATTAAAAACCTTTTTGTAACAACAATATTGAAATGGGTGGTTTTTGAAAAGTTTTAATTGTTCTGAAATTTTGGTCGTTACAAGTGGGTTAGATCTGATCCCACATCAGCTGGGAAGGAGAACTAAGCATTCCTTATAAGGGGTGTGGATACCTTCCCTATCACAACGCGTTTTAAAGCCGTGAGGGCAGCAGATCCCATAAGAACTCTGCAGTTAAGCGTGCTCGGGCGGGAGTAGTACCGGGATGGGTGACCCCTTGGGAAGTCCTCGTGCCGAGTGGCCCAAAGCGGACAATATTGTGATACATGCCAGAGGGGGGTGTTACAAATGGTATCAGAGCTAGGGCATGAGTCGATGTGTTCAACGGGGATGTCGAACCCTATAATGGGGGGTGAAAGTGGGTTAGATTTGATCCCACATCGGCTAGGAAGGAGAACTAAGCATTCCTTATAAGGGGTGTGGATACCTTCCCTATCACAACGCGTTTTAAAGCCGTGAGTGCAGCAGATCCCATAAGAACTCTGCAGTTAAGTGTGCTCGGGCGGGAGTAGTACCGGGATGTGTGACCCCCTGGGAAGTCCTCGTGCCGAGTGGCCCAAAGCGGACAATATTGTGATACGTGCCAGAGGGGGGTGTTACAACGAGATTCAGGTCAAACTTGGACTATTGACTCGAGTTTGAATTTTGTATACTTTAGGGTTGGCCAACATGAGTAATGGGGACCATAGAGGGGTAAAATGATCTTTTACCCATTCCAAGAATTTGAAATAAAGAGAGAACAACCTTGGTGTAATTGAGTATGAATAGAGTGTGAATTAGAGATGGTTATCCTATGTATTAGGAGGAGACTAGTTCGAGATTTCTGAGCACGAGACTTGTACTTACTAGCTTACAAGGTGAGTCTTCTTACTATACTTACCATGAGTGGTATCCTTGTGTGACTGAGATGTCTAATGTGCTTATTTGTGTTATTGTGTGTAACACTTGTGTTTCCGGGCTTGTCATTAAAAGCAATTTAATAGTCTAGATTAACCTTTGTAACCCATCTTGAAATAATAAAGACATATTATCTGAATATTATGTGTTTTATGTTTAATTGCTTAATTGTGTGTCTTAATTGGATTAAGAATAAAATAAGCTTGAAATTTAAATTGTGAGATAAGCCCGATGTCTTTTCATAAAGATGTAGTGGTCGAAACAAGGATTCCGAATATATAAAGAATTCCAAAATTTGAGTTATAACGAAGAAGTTATGACCTGTCGAAGTTTCGCGACAGAACCGGCAACGCTGAATGACGTAAAAAGTGAAATTTACGTTAGAGCGATAGTTAGCCCTAGTGATCTAAACGAATGTCGTAGAGTTCTTTATACATAGAGTGTGCATAAAAAGATCGTCCAAATCAGACTTCGTATGAGGAAGTTATGATTTTCTGAAATTTCGACTTAGCAGTATGCAGCCGAATACTCGATTTGAGATCGAGCGGTTTTTAGCCGAAACAATCTAAACGAGAATCGAATATCTCATTAATTGTAGTGAAACGATAAAAAGATAGGCGAAAACGAACGTCGGATGAAGAAGTTATGAATTTATAACGGAGTTTTCTTGTCCATGCCTACTAAAAATAAATAATAAAAATAAATTCAAAACTAGCTGACGGAGTCTAAACGAAAGTTGTAGAGCGTAGTCTTACCTACGCGGGGATATAAAAAATGTCAAAAACGGAGTTCGTATGAGAGAGGTATGAATTTTTGAAGTTTATTTAATAATTTTGATATTTATTTTAAATTAAAAATATCCGATATTACCCAAAGGGGGATGCCCAGCGTAATTTCATTTACACCCAACATAATTCGGGTTTCTAGCCCCCTATAAAAGAAAGTCGAGTGCAGCCGAGTTCTATTCCTCTATTCTTCCTTCCTCTCGCGTTTTTACCCCATTTTACGTGCTAGAAATATCCCGAAGACCCGATATTAATCCCGAGCCCCGAAGCAAGTCCCGAAGCCCCTAAGACCCGAGAAGTGCAATTCCCGAGCCGAAGCTGTACCCGTGAGAAGCCCGGTTTTTGTGAAGATCTTCCAGATCTACCGAAGAATACTACTTCTACAAGTCGTAGTGTTGTCTGATCATCTTCTGATCAAGTTAGTGTGTATATTCCTTTTCTTCTAACACATAATTATGAAGTATTTGGTACGAAATATGTGTTATGTGTATATTTTCTTGATTATATGTGTGAATGTATATTCACATTTTTCTAACTCATAGATATGATTTATTCTCTATGAAATATATGTTATGTGTGTGTGCCTCATGTGTTATGTGGAATATGTATTGATTGAACATGCTATACATGTTTTAAACTATGTAAAAAATATATTTTTTTATCTACTAATATGTTGGGTAGAACATGGGTAGATAGTTGATGGGTGATAAATAGATGAGAGGCCTCGTTGTTGTTGTTTTTGATCTAGTTATTCAGCGGAGTATGGATAACGACCAAAAATTCTTTCTAGACAGTCATGTGGAACGCTAGCAGGTTCTTCACCTGTAGGTGTTGTGAACGATGTGTTCACCGGTGTACTCTATCCCCCTCATGGTTGCCTTTAGGACATCTATTGTTGAGGAAACCCCTTGTAGTAATGTCCATCCCGATGAAAATCCTAGATTAGGTCCCTTGTAATAAATGTTATTTAGGGACGTAAAGTGAGGATAACTGGAATGGGTAATCGGGTTATTGTTGGTTGGTGAAAATTAAATATAATTATTTATTATGGATTGAAAAATCTATATGTTCACCAGGCTCGCAAGCCTGACCCACTCAGTCTTATTTGTATTACAGGAAGTGGCGCGAGGGCATAAGATGGATGAATCATCAAGTTGTTTTGTTTATGAGCCTATATATGTATATAACTGTTGTATGGCTTGTAATATATTGTTTATGCTTTTGGTCTGTTTATCGGAACATGACATCCCGAATATTGTTATATAATGAAAATGCATCTCTTGATGAAATGCATTGATAAACTTTATTTTATCATATTTTGTTTTGGGAACAAATTTAGCAACTCTTTTAAATCAAAAGCATTTACTCTAAAATTATTTTAAAAGCATAAATGAAACCTGTCTTTTCTGGCCGAGATTTTGGGGATGTCATAGTTGGTATCAGAGCATTATTTTAAGCGAACTAGGAATTTGTAGGATTTCTATACTTAAACTTAGAATGCTAATTGAAGGTTGTTAGATGTGTTCCTGTTATATTTCAGACACGAGCACTAGTTTATTTTTGGAAAGTTGCCTAAAATGCTTTTATGTGTTAAATGTTATATGTTGCCATATATGATATTATTTGTTCGAATCTATGGTCTGTTGCCGACTGGATAGGGAAACCTGATGTGTTTAGGATTGTAAGTGTATGTCTACCGTATTAGAACTAGCGTGTAAACATTTCGGAGTAATAAGGATAATTTGAATATCTATCGTGAATGAGGATCTAATTTCACCTTATTCAATGTATAGATCAAAAATGGTGAGAACAAGGAGTGGCGTCGCGTTGGAACGCGGATGAAAATAGGGATCAACGACTAGTGATTGAGCAAATACATGTTGTAGCAGCATCACCAGAGCCAATAACAATGCCTGGGGTGCAAGCCATGATTCGGGCTATGTTAGCCGAACAAAGGGATGAAATGTGACAGATGTTGCATGATAATAGGTACGAACCTATCATGCCCATCGAGGAACCTGAATTGATTCCCGAGCAATCCGAGGAAGGGAACAATAGTCGCATTATGAGTCAAGTTGGGACTCAAGGAGAATGAAGGAACGACCCGGAAAGGAGAAACAACAAGGATGGGCAAATGTACAAAAATTTCTTGGGTGCCAAGCCGCCAAGTCTTTCTAGAAGCCTAAAGCCTGTTGAAATTATGGATTGGATCTCCAAAATGGAGATGGTATTTGAAAGTTGCGACTGTAGCACCATACAGATGACTGTCTTTGCAGTTAAACAACTCAAGACTGGAGTCTTGAGTTGGTAGAAGTTGTTGGCAGATACTATGCCACGACGAGAAGCCTTGAAAATTTCATGGAAGGAGTTCTTGGAACAATTAAGGGTGCAGTACTCTTCGGAGATAGATCTGATTGATCTGAACAATGAGTTCCAAAACTTAAAGAAGGGGAGAATGAGCATAGACGACTATGCTACTGCATTCACTGAGAATATGAAGTTATTTCTGTACCTAGTGCCAACGGAACTCTCCAAGATTGAGAGGTTCGCTAATGGACTGCCTGCCGACTTTGGCCCAACAGTCAAGATGGCAACCACTCTGAAAACAGTTGTTCAATCAGCTAAGAATGTGGAGGCCCAGCAGAAGGAAAAGGGTCTGGAAAGGATAGAGGTTGGTGAAAAGAGGAAGTTCGATGGACCTTCAGGGTCCAACAAGAAAAACAAGTTCTCGAAGTCTGGTTCGAGGGGAGGCGGAGGCAAAGCCAAGTGGTGCGACAAATGTAAGAAGAAGCATCATGGGAAATGTGAAGTGGTCACCACATGTTTTAAATGTGGAAAGCCAGGGCACTATGCCAACGAATGCACCCTCACTAAGAAGGTTTGCTATGGTTGCAGTGAGGAGGGTCACATATCAAGGGATTACCCGAAGAAGAAGGAGGCAACTAGACCCAATATTTCGCTAAAGCCGATGGCGAGAGCATTCCAGATGATACTGGAAGCTGCTAAAGATGAAGTTGATGTCGCTTCAGGTACATTTCTCGTAAACAAATTGCCTGCCTAAATTTTATTTGATTATGGAGCCACCTACTCCTTTATATCGCATGAATTTGGTAAAATACTAGCTTATCTTGTTGATAGACTAGATAATTCCTTATTAGACGAAGTTGCTAGTGGCAAGTTTGTACCTGTTAGCCATCGTATGAAAAACATCTTAATTGACTTGAATGGGAATAAATTCCATGAGGAATTATTGCCTATCGAACTAAACGGTTTCGACATCGTGCTTGAAATGGATTGGCTTTTAGCGCCAATGACACCGAGATATTGTGCAAGAAGAAGATAGTCAAACTAAACCCGCCTGGGAAAGAGTCGTTTATGGTGTATGGAGATAAACGCGGAGTAAATTCTGCAATCATTTCATTGATGAAAGCCAGAAAGTGTTTGGCCAAAGGATGTACATCGTATCTAGCATTCGTGATCGATGCTAAGAAGGAGAAAAAGGAGATACGGAGCATTCCTATCGTATGTGATTATCTGGAAGTATTTCCCGAAGATCTTCCCGGATTACCGCATGATAGACAAGTAGACTTTAGAATAGACTTGTTACCAGGGACGACAACAATAGCAAAAGCACCTTACTGATTAGCACCAACGGAGATGAGGGAGCTGATGGTGCAACTTCAGGAGTTATTAGACAAAGGTTTCATTAGACCTAGTTATCACCCTGGGGAGCTCCAGTGTTATTCATGAAAAAGAAAGATGGAAGTATAAGAATGTGCATTGATTATAGAGAGCTGAATAAGGAAACGATAAAGAATAGGTATCCATTGCCAAGGATTGATGACCTGTTCAATCAACTACAAGGTTCAAGTTATTTTTCAAAGATCGACCTAAGGTCATGATATCATCAGCTGAAGGTGAAAGAGCAGGATATAGAGAAGACTGCATTCAAAACACGATATGGACACTCAGAGTTTTTGGTTATGTCATTTGGACTAACCAATGCCCCAACAACATTCATGGATTTAATAAACAGGGTTTGTAATCCGTTCCAAGATAAATCTGTGATAATGTTCATATATGACATTTTGATTTACTCGAAAAGCCAAGAGGAGCATGGCAGACACTTACGAGAAGTGTTAGAAGTATTGAAGAAGGAGAAGTTGTATGAAAAGTTCTCCAAATGTGATTTTTGGATTCGATAAGTCCAATTCTCGGGTCATGTGGTCAACCAAGAAGGGATAATGGTTGATCCAGCGAAGATCAAAGTTGTGATGAAGTGGGAACAACCGAAAAGTTCTACGGAGATCCGAAGCTTTTTGGGATTAGCCGGATATTACCGAAGGTTTATCCAAGGCTTTTCTTCGATCGCTACTCCATTAACAGCTTTGACCCACAAAGGAGCTACTTATGCTTGGAATGATAAGCATAAAGAAGCATTCAAGAAGCTAAAGAAGAAACTTTACGAGGCACTGATACTTTCTCTGCCGATGGAATTGAAGACTTCGTTGTTTCTAGCGATGCGTCTGGCGGTGGATTGGGTTGTGTATTGATCCAAAGAGATAAGGTGATTGCATATGCGTCTCTACAATTGAAAGAGCATAAAAAGAACTACCCGACTCATGATTTGGAGTTGGTAGTGGTAGTTTTCGCTCTGAAGATATGGAGGCATTACCTCTATGGCATTGTAACATCCCGAAATAGCAAGTGTTGTGTGGATGGGCTAAAAGTGTAATTTGGGAAGGAGTGACTCGTCGAGTCCATGGATGGACTCGGCGAGTAGAGTCGCGACTTGGTCGCGTGTTAAATAGCCGACTCGGTGAGTCATTGAGATGGACTCGGCGAGTAGGCGATGAGTGGAGAAAACCCTAATTCTCTGGGTTGAGCCCTATATAAAGAGCATTATGTTTCCTCTCCAGCCTCTTTATCACCTCTTTGAGTCCTTGAAACCCTAAAATCATGGAGAAGCACCATTGATGAGTGGATTGGAGCTTGGAGAAGTAATTGTTGGAGAAAGTTTGGAAGTTTGAAGGTGTGGAGCAAGGGGTTTTGCTTGGATTCGAGTTTCCTTGCAGTTTAGGGCACTCTTTAAAGGTAAAATCTCGTTCTTGAGCTGCTATTGTCTTGTCTCTTCATTTTGGGGTTTGGGGGGAAACTTATCTTGAGTTATTTTGGAGTCTAAAGGTTGGATCTGAGGTTGCTACCTCAGATCTGGAATGGAGGAGGGTTAGAATGCAGGAAAGTCCCTGTGTTGAGTGTTGGATGAAGCTATCTTGTCCCAAACCTTAGCCCTAATGTGCAAAATGTATAGATCTCTATGGATTCACGTAAAGATTGCCACTTTACGTGATGGATGAGTTGTAGGAGGCTAGATCTATGTTTTGGATCAATTGCATGGTCTGTAACGCTTCTGTTTGGATTCAGACCGGTGGTACTCGGCGAGTCACATGGGTGGACTCGACGAGTTGCTTGAAGACGAGCTGAAACTCGACGAGTTGGAAGAATAACTCGGCAAGTTGGATGAAGACGGCCTGGAACTCGACGAGTTGGATGAACAACTCGGCGAGTAGGTTAAAGATAGCCTTGGACTCGACGAGTCCATTTGGACTCGGCGAGTCTTGTCGAAGAGTCCCAATACTTTCTGGTCGAGTCGAAGAATCGGCGAGTAAAGGGATGACTCGGTGAGTTATGTGCGAATGGACTCAGAGTTGTTGGACTCGGCGAGTCTCGGGGTGACTCGGCGAGTTAGGTCGCGGATTGAGTGAAGTTTTAAGTTGGGAACTCGGCGAGTCATAGGGTTGACTCGACGAGTAGGGCCAGTCAGGGGTTGACTTTGACCCAATCTTTGACCAAGGGTTGACCAGTGGTTTCCAGGGGTATTTTGGTAATTGTTGGTTATGGTTTTGAGTTCAGTGCATTGGTGGCTGTCCAGTGGTGGAGATCGTATCGGAGATCGGAGCAGTTCGGGTTATCTGTTCAGTCGGCAGTTTCAAGGTGAGTTATCCTTACTATATCTATAGGGTTTAAGGCACCAAGGCCGACCCTTTTATCGGATGGAAATCCAGGTAATTGTCTGTTGTATGATATTGCGGGATATGGGCCGGAAGGCATTACATGTTGCGGGCCGGAAGGCAATGCGTTGTGGACTGGAAGGTCATGGCCTGGAAAGGCGTATGTGCATAATTATTATGTTGGCTGAGTCGTAGGGTGATGTTATGCTAGTGATCGTACCATACCTCGCGTTGGTGTTTTATGAAATGGACCTGGGAAAATACTCTGTTAAATATTGTATTGAAAACCTTTTTGTAAACAATTTAGTGAAAATCAGGTTGTTTTGAAAATTTTTAATTGGTTGTATTTTTCGGATGTTACAGGCATGAAGTGAAAAATTTTCACTGATCATAAGAGTCTCCAATATCTATTTAATCAGAAAGAATTGAATATGAGGCAACGACATTGGCTAGAGTTACTTAAGTACTACGACTGTGAGATACTTTACCACCCCGGTAAAGAAAATGTTGTTGCTGATGCTCTCAGTCGGAAAGTCAATCTTGAAGGAAAGAGGCCGAGAGCGTTGAGAATAGAAGTTGTCTCGACAATTGTGGGGAGTATAAAGAAAGCTCAAGAAGAAGCTTCTAAGAAAAATGACCGAAAGGAGGAACGTTTGGGCAAAACGTTGGTGTTCGGTGTAAACAGTCATGGACTGAAGGTGTTCCAAGATCGGATTTGGATACCTAAGACAGGAGGAGTCAGAGAAATTCTGGTGGAAGAAACTCACAAAACCATGTACTCGATTCATCCTGGTAGCTCTAAAATGTATAGGGACCTGAAACCCTACTACTGGTGGCCGATAATGAAGCTTGATGTTGCAAAGTATGTGGCTGAGTGTGTGACTTGTGCGAGAGTCAAGACATAACATCAGAAACCATACGGGAGTTTAGATCATTTTCCTGTGCCTATGGGTAAGTGGGAACACATTGCTATGGATTTTGTCACTAAACTGTCCAGAACAAAAAGTGGTCACGACATCATTTGGGTGGTCGTTGATCCATTCACTAAGACTGCGCATTTCATAGCGGCCAAGGAGAAATGGTCTATGGATAAGCTTGCAAATTCTTACGTAAAGGAAATTGTGAGGCTACACGGTGTTCCGTTAACGATTGTGTTAGATCGTGACAGCCGTTTCACCTTGCAATTTTGGAAAAGTCTACAAGAGGAATTGGGTACCAAGTTGTGTTTAAGTACAGCTTACCATCTACAGACTGATGGTTAGAGCGAACGGACGATACAAACACTTTAAGATATGCTGAGAGCATATACCCTGGAATTCCAAGGTAATTAGGATGAAGATTTACCTTTGGTAGAATTTTCCTACAATAATAGTTTCCACTCAAGCATAAAGATGGCACCTTATCAAGCTTTGTATGGACAGAAGTGTCGTACGTCGTCTTGTTGGCTTGAGATTGGGGAAAAGCAATTAATGGGACCGGAGATAGTCAATCAAACTGCTAAAAAGTTGAAAATAATTAGGGAATGAATGTTAGCAGCTCAGGATCGTTAAAAGAGCTATGTTGACGACAAGCAAAGACCGATGACTTTTGAAGTTGGAGATTCGGTTTTACTTAAAGTCTCGCCGTGGAAGGGACTTATAAGATTTGGTAAAAGGGGAAAATTAAGTCCAAGGTTTATTGGACCGTTTAAAGTTCTTCAGAGGATTGGGAACCAAGCTTACAAGCTCGAACTACCAGAAGAACTGAATGGAATTCATAACACTTTCCATATGTGTTATTTGAGGAAGTTCACAGGAGAAGTTCCCGACATGATTCCACTTTCAGAGTTGAGAATTGATGAGAACAAAAGACTGATTGAAGAACCAGAGGCAATCGTTGACCGAAAGACTAAGAAGTTGCGACGCAAGATGGTCGAGTTAGTGCTTGTCCGATGGAAACACACGAATGGGCTGAATCTCACATGGGAAACGGAGAGTGACATAATGATTCGCTACCCGCATTTGTTTGTTGATGTGTGATTCCGGGGACGGAATCATTCTAAGGTGGAGAAAATTGTAACGCCTGTGTTTTCGGGCTTGTCATTAAAATCAATGTAATAGACTAGGTAAACCTTTGTAACCCATCTTGAAATAATAAAGATGTATTATCTGAATATTATGTGTTTTATGCTTAATTGTGTCTTAATTAAATAAAGAATAAAATAAGCATCAAATTTAAAGTGTGAGATAAGCCTGATATCTTTGCATAAAGATGTAGTGGTCGAAACATGGATTCCGAATATATAAAGAATGCCGAAATCCGAGTTATAACGAAGAAGTTATGACATATCGAAGTTTTGCGACAGAACCGGCAACGTTGAATGACGTAAAAAGTGAAATTTATGTTAGAGCGATATTTAGCCCTAGTGATCTAAATGAATGTCGTAGATTTCGTTAAACTGAGAGCGTTCATAAAAAGATCGTCCAAATCTGACTTCGTATGAGGAAGTTATGATTTTCTGAAGTTTCGACTTAGCAGTATGCAGCCTGAATACTCGATTTGAGACCGAGCGGTTTTTAGCCGAAACAATCTAAACGAGAATCGAAGATATCGTTAATTGTAGTGAAATGATAAAAAGATAGGCGAAAACGGACGTCGGATGAAGAAGTTATGAATTTATAACGGAGCTTTTTGTCCCAGCCTACTAAAAATAAATAATAAAAATAAATTCAAAATTAGTTGACGGAATCTAAATGAAAGTTATAGAGCGTAGTCTCACCTACGCGGGGGTATAAAGAACATCGAAAACGGAGTTCCTATGAGGATGATATGAATTTTTGAAGTTTATTTAATAATTTCGGTATTTATTTTAAATTAAACATATATGATATTATCCAAAGGGGGGGAGTCAGCGACCCTATCCTCATTATGCCCAACGTAATTTCATTAAAAATATCGGTATTTATTTAATAATTTCGCTATTTATTTTAAATTAAAAATATCCGATATTATCCAAAGGGGAGGAGTCAGCGACCATATCCTCATTACGCCCAACGTAATTCAGGTTTCCACCCCCCTATAAAAAGATGTCGAGTGCAGCCGAGTTCTATTGCTCCATTCTTCCTTCCTCTCGTGCTTTTACCCCGTTTTACGTGCTAGAAATATCCCAAAGCCCCGGTATTAATCCCGAGCCCCGAAGCAAGTCCCGAAGCCCCAAAGATCCCGAGAAGTGCAATTCTCGAGCCACAGCTCTGCCCGCGAGAAGCCCGGTTTTTGTGAAGATCTTCCAGATCTACCGAAGAATACTACTTCTACAAGTTGTAGTGTTGTCCGATCATTTTCTGATCAAGTGAGTGTGTATATTCCTTTTCTTCTAACACATAATTATGAAGTATTTGGTACGAATACGTGTTATCTGTATATTTTGTTGATTATATGTGTGAATGTATATTCACTTTCTTCTAACCCACAGATATGATTTATTCTCTATCAAATATGTGTTATGTGTGTGTGCCTCATCTGTTATGTGGAATATGTATTGATTGAACATGTTATACATGTTTTAAACTATGTATAAAAATATATATTTTTTTATCTACTAATATGTTGGGTAGAACATGGGTAGATAGTTGATGTGTGATAAATAGATGAGAGGCCTCGTTGTTGTTGTTTTTGTTGATCTAGTTATTCAACGGAGTATGGATAACGAACACAAACTCTTTCTAGACAGTCATGTGGAACGCTAGCAGGTTCATAACCTTTAGGTGTTGTGAACGATGTGTTCACCGGTGTACTCTATCCCCCTCATGGTTGCGTTTAGGACATCTATTGTTGAGGAAACCACTTGCAGTAATGTCCGTCCTGATGAAAATCCTAGATTAGGTCCCTTGTAATAATGGTTGTTTTAGGGACGTAAAGTGAGGATAACGGGAATGGGTAATCAGGTTATTGTTGGTTGGTGAAAATTAAATATAATTATTTATTGTGGGTTGAAAAACCTATATGCTCACCAAGCTCCCACGCCTGACCCACTAAGACTTATTTGTATTACAGGAAGTGACGCGAGGGCATATGATAGATGAATCATCAAGTTGTTTTGTTTATGAGCCTGTATATGTATATAACTATTGTATGGCTTGTAACATGTTGTTTATGCTTTTGGTCTGCTTATCGGAAGATGACATCCGGAATATTGTTATATAATGAAAATGCATCTCTTGATGAAATGCTTTGATAAACTTTATTTTATCATATTTTGTTTTGGGAACAAATTTCGCAAATCTTTTAAATCAAAAGGATTTACTCTAAAAATATTTTAAAAGCCTAAATGAAACCGGTCTTTTTTGGCCGAGATTTTCGGGATGTCACATTATGCTACTTTGCATTTTGTTCTTGTGATTCATGCTTACTGTTGTGAACTTATTGAGTTAGGGCCGGAGGGTCCTCCCGAGTGGTGGGACCTGAGGTTCTCCAATGGAACACATTGACTAGAGATTCGTATTGAGTTAGCCTCGAGTGGCTAATGCGATATGTATGGTATTTTGGAGAAGTCACTAAGCTATGTGGTTACCGTGTTATGTGTTATGTGTTTCAGGTACTTCTATAGATCATGGGAAGACGCCGGCCTGATTGTACACACATCAACGATTGATTTATGATTTAGAGGATCCTGGAGTTTTGAAATATGAACAGTTTTTGATATGGGAATAGATAATCTGACATTGTGACATTTTGTGTGTATTTATTAAGTCAAATGGGTTTTTAAATTGAAAAAAAAAAATTGGTTTGAATTTCACATTGTTACACGTGCATTTATAATGAAGTTGCGCTGAGAATCCAAGCAACTCATGGTAAATGTTTTAATCCTTTGAACCAAAATGAGGCATGGCTAAGAAGCCTGTTGCCATGGGGATTTGGGCTGAGAAGCCAAGCAACTTATGGTAAAGGATATGATCCTTTGAAACATAATGAGGCATGGCTAAGAAGCATGTTGCCGTAGGTGTAACACCCTAAATTTTTTATACTTTTTCATAATTTAAAATGTTTTGGCTTTAATAAAATCATTACGGGTATTAACCTACATTTAACAAAAATAGGTCCCACAAAATATTTATGATTAAAGCACTGGGTGTTACCATTAAGCATCATACAACCATACCAAGAAAATATCAATTACATCATAACATGAATAACGAACTTGACAATATCCACTCCATTCTCTACCTCTTAACTTCACACTTCCATCTATCATATTTTCTCATTAAGTGTAACATGACATACATGACATTAACAAGAGATATGTAAGATAATAATGTCTCTTGAGCTACGCGGGTTTGTGACCCAAAACATTTATCACGTTTCATCAAAAACATTTCATCTTTACAAAACATGATTCAAATAGACATTTTCCACAATCCGTTCCCTAGCAAAATATTACATTATTCAAAAAGTAATTCAAATGACATTTCTTTTCACATTCCATTCCTTCTTTCATCAAGGGCTAATTCTGATGTTGAACCGTTGCCATTTTATACTTATGACCTAGCAATATCGCCATGTCTATACCAAGGTGGAAAGAACAAAATCAGTCCCCCAAGGCATCATTTCCATTAGGACATCTATCTTGTGAAGGGGAGGCGCAAACCCCGATAGATTCCTCTATATCCCGTTACAGGGACATCATGGCTGGAGCAATATATTATTTTTGTTATTTTCCAATTCTTTTAATTTTTTTTCATTACTTTCCAATCTCTACATATTGCATACGTTAGTATCAAAATACTCATTTAAACAGTAAAGCATCTATATTTCAAAACATTTCGAACACATTTTCAAAACATTCGATCTCCTAAAACGTTATTTGCTTTCAAAAACATTTTTGCCTTCAAGGCATTCTTTCAAAAAAAAATTTCCAAAAGCATTTAACAATTTCATTTAAAAACATTTCATATATCAAAGCATTAGTATTTCATTATCATAAAATCATTTTGCAATGTACCCCAAAGTGGGAAAAGTCCACATGTACTCACCTTAATCATAAGAAGGCTAGCCAGTCTTGTTTAGCACCTTTCCTTAGTGTGATACTCTCAAACACCACCTATAAAACATGTATAAAAGTAAATAAATAACCAAAATATCCCTACAAGAGTCCTCAAGTTTTCCTTAGCTTTAATAAGATAAATATATGTGTTTAAAAGGTTTCGGAACATAAAAGCGAAAAAAAACGATTTTTGGAATAAAGTTCACTGTAGTGAATGACATTCATGTAATCCATATGGCCATTACTGGAAATATATGGATAAGTACATGATTTTGCAAGACAAAAGAGCCAACAAGCATTTGGAAAAGAGTATTTGAACATAAAAGTGAAAAACAAGGATTTTTCAAGACAACAAGTGACAGATTCGACGAGACAACACTGCCCAATGGCTCTGCCCGATAGCTTTGCGTGATAACCTTCCTTGAGGAGGCATCTTCTCTGACCTAAGTCTCTCACTCTCACTTTCAGCCATTAGCCACCATGCCCACACACTCTCCACTACACCAAAATGGTTCTCTCCGGCTAGGGGAAACCACTCATCTCACACACTGATTTGACTAGATCGTTGGAGCCTACTCCCAGGGCAAAGACCCTGTGGCGGTTATAACGCCTTTGTTGTGATGGAAGCTCGAAGGCTCGCCTGAAGCTCGCAAGTGGCACCACCTCCAGATATTCGATCCATATCCGACACTAAGACTCAATGACCTGAGCTCACATTGCATCATTAGCTACATAGGAATGGTAATTTCAAACTACAAGCAACTTAATAAAGAAAACAATGGAATGGAATCATGCATTCCATAATTAGATGAAAGTAAATAATCAGATGCAACTACTAGTACTTTCAAAAGGGGATATCTTTCATCTTATCTTAATGATGATGGCCTTGAAGAATTGAGGTCAATTCCTTTCGAAATGGGAGGGGATGATCCATGCATGGATCATGAAAGCCTAAAAGGTGGTGGATTATTGACTACTAATGGGCTAGAAGGTGGTTTGGTATCAATGGTTTGATTATGCATGGTAACCCACTTTGGCTTGGGGTTTCATGAAGGCTATGGAAAAAAAAATTAAGTCTTCTTAAGTGCTTAAAACCATTACTTTTTTCTTCATAAAGTCTACTGGCTATTTTTGATACTACTTGTTGGATTAGGGTTACACTTTAATGCTTCTTGTGGCTCCTTAATGGTGCATGGGTGTTTTTTTCATTCTTATGTGTGTTAGACATTTATTTTGTGTTTTTTCATGAGTTTACTTAATTTTCATTTACTAGTTTTGATGAGTAGTTGCTTTGTAATAAAGGCTTCATATAAGCCAAGTTTTTTCATGGAAAAAAGAGATAAACGAAATTTTAATCAAAAGAACTTTGTTTCGCCTTGAATTATTGTTATAGTTCACTATTTTTCATATTTGAGATGTGTTCGTGACTTGAAAAGAATTTAGTCCAATAACTCTTCGATTTCTTTCATCGGTATACAACTTAATAGGTCTTGAGTTGTTACTAATCTATCTATTTCTTTCCATTAGCATATCATTTATGGTTGCTATTTTCTCTTAATTTACCTAAAACCTACCCTACTCACTAAATCAACCCCATACATGTATCAAGTTCACATAAAGGATATAAATTTGACTAAGAGAATTATAGGTCAATCAACTATGACCAATGGATGTGAGAATCAATTGATATAAAACTTGGTGGTGTATTCATAAGAATGGGACAAGAAATAGAAAATAAAAAAAAAAAAGTAAAGTATGATGTTACTTGAGAAGCTAAATTAACGAAGTGTTGAACAGAAGAGACGAATACTCAAGAATCAATGTTGAAGGACACATGCATGATGAGAATTTAATCGATGTTATGTACAATCAATGGTGAAATGAAAAGGTAGAATTCAAGATCCATGAGGAGTAAATATGATGCAATGGATTTTCGTGAAGAAATAAACAAAACAACTTACTACATGATGAGGATTATCTTCTGATTTAACCTTAAGAGAAATTCATTCATTTCTTTTAAGGGGTAGATAACCGAGAAGAATAAAGTTACAAGTAACGATATAATTTGGACCCAAAAAAAATTGAAAGTTGAGTTGAAACAGCTTCATGTGCTTTAGATCTCTTGTCATGGTATGCTTAGACTTGAAGACCCAAGAAATGCGTTAACTTGTGAAATGAGATTATAGGTTTGATGCAACAATTAAACTAAACAAAAGATGATACATGCGATGTCGAGAAGTAGAAATGATTTTAAATGGTATGGTACTTGTTGGTACAAAAGTATAAGATTTAGAGCAATATATATATATATATATATATATATATATATATATATATATATATATATATAGAAGATTGAGTTAACTTATAGGTGAATCTAAAAGGAGAAAATCATTAGTACGGATAAACTGGCAAGATATCTTCAAGGTAAAGTGACATTATTATGATTTAGAAATCAATACCTAAAAAAAAGAAATTATATAAATGAGAGGTCATTACGACTGATTAGACTTTAAGCATAAAACCCAACAACGGGTTAACTACGGTTATAGAAATGGAAATGAAATGGTATGTGTACCATAGTATGTTTTGGCTTGTAAGCCATATGAGATATTAGTATGTGGACCATGAAAATCATATTTTAGCATGCGTTCAGGCTAAGTTGAAAGTGTTATGTTAAGTTTGAGACCTTGATTCCAGAGAAGATAAAAAGGGTAAGACGTAAAGATATTTCGGAAGCTAAGTTTGGGTAATGACTTGCTAATGGAATTAGTAAATATTGGAATATTGGTAATCTGCTTGAGCACGAAGGGACATGCTTAGGAAATATAGGATGCCAAAGTAAGGAAATAGATAGATGTTGGCTTAAAGGTTTCAAGGACCGAATAAGGCTTCTTACATGCCTTAAATTGTGTTTGATCATGATAAGACTATATGTCTAAAAATATTAGATATCATTGTTAACGTATTTTGTTAAAAGATCGAAAAGGGATAAATGTGTAAAAGTGTCCAAGAGAGTTAATAACTTCTAATGAGGTATTAGTAATTATTAGATGGATTGAAATTATGACAAAATGACCAAGGTGATATGACCATCTAGGAAATTGAAGAGAGACTATATGAAACGCTAATGAGATGGCCTAGGATGTAGTTCCAAGGATGGAATCCTTTTAAGAGGTAGATATTTGTAACATCCTAAAATTAAGATAAGATTCTTAAATGAATTAAGTAATTAAATAAAGGATGATTTACATAATTAAATCATTTAAATGATAATCATATCATTAGTTGATATGAAATTTAGAAAGTTAAAGGGTGAAATGTTAACATTTTAAAGTTAAGGGACCAAATATGTTAATTTGGCAAAGTATGTTTGACCAAGGGTTGACTCACCAAAGTTAAATGGATGAGGAAAGATAATATTGTGATGGAAACGGAATCATTATGTCAAACATTAAGTTAAAATAGAAAATAACAGGAATTGGAAAGTTTTGATCATAACATACAACTACAGGTGACAAATCCTATAAAAGGAAGCTTCATCTCACCTCACCTAGCTAGAAAACGTGTGGTAGCATCTAGTTCTCCTCATTTTATGAATTGTTCTTGATTAGAAACCCTTACATGATGTCTTATGAAGCTCTTAACCTAGGGTTTTAACCTCCTTAAGATTTAGCAAGATGGAGCAACAATTAGAAGAATCAAATGCTTGCTAGATATAAACTCTTTTTCTCTTATCTTTATTTTCAAGTTCATCAATGCGGGAAACCCTCAAATTCCCTAGGATATAAACTCTTATTCTTTTATTTTTCCTAACAATCGACCGATCATGATTTCGGTTTCCATGTCACACACTACTACATTGAAACTTCTGAAAATCCTAACTTCCTCACCTAAAATTAGGTTTGGACGTTCTCTATATGCATGCTCTCGATTCTATGACTATTACAGCTTTTTTTATATTTCTTATGCTAGTAATTAACCTATCTAAAATCCACATTTTACAATAGGTAAAGTCGTGTCAGTTTAATCACAAAACTTCGAAGAAGCATAACTTCTTTATACGAAATCCGATTTAAGTGTTCTATATATTTCTGGAAATTATATTGACGTTTTTTACATAGATGGTTATTTTGGCTCGAAAGTAACATATTCTACTTTGTATTTCATAATAATTTCTTAATAGTACAATCTACGTAAGTAGTAAAAAATGGGTATTATAATGATAAAAGCTATCTTGGTTGCAAGACTACTATAGATACTTAACGGTTGGAATAACAACTTACATAGATGTACACTTATTGGTTTGAAGAACTTATGTTCATATATATAATGAGTATTTGGAAAAGCATTATATGGAAATCATATATATTTATTGACCATATATTTAGCTATGTACCTAATTTATATCGTGTTGTCAAGGTTACTCACTAAGTTCGTTGTAGCTTATCATTTTCTTTTGTGTTTCTTCGGGTTTAAGTACGTTCATGGTAAGGTTCAAAGATGGTACTGTCCGAATTGGATCCCTACATGAGATTATTTTAAAATCATTTTGATAACTTCTACATCGATTTGTTAATATGAGTGTACACGATATTGTTGTATCGATTTAAAAAGCCAGGTGATACATAGTCCAATTATAGCCTTTCATACAATACTATAGTCTAACTATAGAATTTCATACGATGTCATTGTCTAACTATAGTTATTCAGATAATGTTATAGTCTAACTATAGTCTATCATACAATTATATGGTCTAGCTATAGTCTTTCAGTTACACATACATTATACCACACGAAGGACATATAATGTCACACATAGTATAGTGATAAACCTCACCTAAAGCTAGAAGTACATGTCCCCCAGGAACACTCCTTAAATGATCAACTAACATGAACCACCACCATACAAAGCATCTTAGTAACCATTACTAATCAGAGGTCCAATCTCGGTTTAAATCTTCATATCAAATAAAGTTTGACCAAAATTCAAACTGGTCAAAAAGTTGACGGTCAATGGTCAAACTTAACGGGGTCAACACATCGTAACATCTACAATCCAAAATATTTGTGAACCAAACCAAACTCCATGTTGTGACCAAGCATTGGTCACATCACGTTTCATGGGAAGAAAAGCTACTTCTATTAAGTGCTTAATCCTTTAGGTCAGAGGCTATAACCTTCCAAAAGCCTTATAGGGAAGTTCTTAATGGATAAAAATCCTAACTGTATCCACATGCAAGTCTATAATAAAGAAAGCACTAACCCTAGAATCCAAAATAAAAATAAGCTAAAAAAGACTTAGGCATTTCATGTATAGTTTAAAGAGACCTCATGAATGTTCTCTTTTCACCTCAAAGGGCCCAAAAATGTCCTGCAAACACCTTATTAACATGAAGTTTCTCAAAATCCATAGAATATCAAGTAAACAGGACCAAAATACACCAAAACAACTCCAAACTCTATATCTAAGATGAAAACACATAAGATGGACCAAATTGTTTAATGAAAATAAAGTTACAATGACTATCATTGTGCCACAAAAAATATGCAATACAACTTTAAGCATATAATACCTAAGTGGGAGATTGTTACTATTTTCATGTGTGTGTGTGTGTGTCTATATATATATATATATATATATATATATATATATATATATATATATATATATATATATATATATATATATATATATGTGTGTGTGTGTGTGTGTGTGTATGTGTGTGTACACAAGGCTATTCAATATCATCAATGAATCTCATAAATTAGTGTTTAATGTGGGCTTTAAACCTCTCTCTCTCTCTATATATATATATATATATATATATATATATATATATATATATATATATATATATATAAACTTATATATATATATGTGTGTGTGTGTGTACACAAGGCTATTCAATATCATCAATGAATCTCATAAATTAGTGTTTAATGTGGGCTTTAAGCCTATATATATATATATATATATATATATATATATATATATATATATATATATATATATATATATATATATATAATGTGGATGACATATATTATGTGGTCGTAGGTACAATTCTGGAACAATAGATAAAAAAAATTTGAATTACTATGATACGTTGATCTATGATATTACGATGAAATAACATGTACCATATAATCACATCATAAGGTTATTTTAGTCAATTAAACAAGATTTATAAAAGGAAATTTTCGGATTTTAAGAGATAATTAATTCTTTTAATTTAAAAATCTAATTATTTGAATTTTGCTTCTTAATTTCAAATATGCTGACATAATATATTTTGTTTATAAGTATGGTGTGCATTCTTAAAGAATATGCTTATGAATATGAAATCAAAATTTTCTTCTAAAAATTTCATTATTTGTATAATGTAATACACAAACATTCTTTAAACTAATAATATATCAAACAATTAAATTCTATGAACCGGTCTACATTAAAAGACCGAAAACCCATAAAAAGATTAATGATTTCTATTATGCACTAGTTGTGTGATCCGTATACGATACGGGTTGATTAAAACAAAATGTCAAATACGGATGATTAAACGGGAAGTTTATTTGAATTTGAAATTTGAAATAAGTAAAAATTATGAAAAAAAACTAACAAAAAAAATAATTAAAATTATGTATTTAGTTGTTAGACTCGTGTACTAAACGTGTTAATTATAACATAATGTTAAATACGAAGGTTTAAACTATAAATTTATTTAAAATTGAAATTGAAGTTTGAAGTTTGAAATTTGAAATTTGAAATTAATATAATCATTATGATATGTTTAATTTATGGAACTAAATTAATGATATATTGAAAAATAAAAAATGAAGTAAATGACAAGTGGAAAACAAATATCTCAAAATTATGACAAAATGATATATGACATAATACATACCAGAATGACATGTTGTAACATCTATAAAATTCAAACCAATTTAAAACTTCTTAAATCATTCAAAAAGAATAAGTTTTACAAATTTGTTTTTGAAATGGTTTCATGCCAGAGTATCCCGGAATCAAATCATAAAAATATAAGAAGGCGCACGATCACGTCTTCGCCTTCCCGCGACCATCAGAAGTACCTGAAACATAATCAACAACCGTAAGCCCGAAGCTTAGTGAGTTCCCCTAAAATACCAACGCCATACAAATCATATCCATATCACACAAACAAACAACATTTATAATGAGCCATCGGCCTGACTGGATCGCCTCCCATTGCCATCCGTTTATCTGGAATGCTCTCCGAGCCATTGGCACGTCTAGACCCCCTCTAAGGGCCTTCAGCCTATGTGGACCGCTCGCCGGGACTTCGGCTTGACTAGTACGCCCTAACCGGGTCTACAGTCTATCTGGTCCACCCTAGGTATATTATCCTAGAACACAAAGCATGACCACCTCAACCCAACCCCCTAACAAACAATCATGTGCACATAAATATCATACGCTAGCATATATAAGATTCAAACTGATCTAACAAATCACTAATCATGGCATCATCCTACATCCCAAGATACTGACCTAACAGGTCACTAATAGAGCATCATCCTATATACCAGGATACCGACCTAACAAGTCACTAGCATAGCATCACCCTATATACCAGGATACCGACCTAACATGTCACTAACATATCAATCATGCAACAAACCCGGATACAAATCCGAAAGGGTCGGCATTCATGCCTCCGACCTTGTTAATATAGTGAGAACAACTCACCTCTCAATTTTGATCAGAACTGAAATGTCAAACTCCTGAGATACAACTCCAAACACCAATACCTACACCCACCATTGATCCCATTCCATAAATACACAATTTACCAAAATACCCTCGGAAGTAAAACTGGTCAACCCTTAGTCAAAGTCAAAGTCAATGGTCAAGGTCAACAGTCCATGCTGACCCAACTCCTTGAATGTAGCCCATTGACTCGTCGAGTTCCTCCATGACTCGAGAAATCATAAACACCCTAGTTGACTCCCGGAGTTTCCAAACAATTCGTTGAGTTAATACTGTGTCTAAATGTCAAGAAAACCCTATCTAACTCGTCGAGTCATCTCACTGACTTGCTGAGTCCATGCAAAAACCAAAAATGGCCAATCTTCATATGACTCGTTGAGTTAACCATGCAACTCGTCGAGTCCCTTCATTCCATTTCTAATTCTGACGTTTTTAAGCTACCCCAAAGCTCCAAATTGTAGATCTAGCCTCCTAGAGCATGGTTTTCACATAAAGTTGCAAACTTTACATGCATGCAAGTGTTGGGTTATGAGCATTCTAACACTCCTAAGTGTACATGTAACCCTAAATACCTTGGATCTATGTTTTCTCTATTATACATGCAAATATGAACATCCAAGGTATTATCCTAATCTAGCATACAAAATAATGGATATAACAAGATAGAATACATACCTCTTTGATAGTGCTTGTCTTCATGAAGCTTGAGTGCCTAGTGCCCCAAGTGTGACACCTCAAATGGTTCACACAACACCATAAGCACTTGGAATGACTTAGAGAGAAATTAGAACACTTCATGAAATCGTCTAGCCCTCATACACACACATAGTCACGATTTCTTGAGCCATGGGTTTCTTTTATATGGTGGCTATTAGGGTTACACCATGTAACTCATGACTTTACCCATTCCTTATGCTCCATGGATTTTAACCTCCATGGAGTATCCATGGGTCACCCCATGGACTTAGTCCAACATAAGGAATCTTGGATCACAAGCCCACATATATAAGAATGAATGATTTACACAATCAACCCATATATTTAATTAGTCTCCTTTTGATCACTTAATTAATTCCAAATTAATTCTTGATCAATACTAATTAAATAACCTTATTAATATATTAGAACTTATAATATATTAACAAACCTTAAGTGTTATTTCTCTCATTTTAGTCTATCCAAGTGCATGATGCCATGCAACCCAAATGGACCATGCCGGGTCGGGTCAAGTCTTACCAAATATAGTTATGGACTTAGACATTAATCCAACAGTCTCCCACTTGGATAAGTCTAAAACTATTATTGCGTATGACTTCAGGAACCAACTGGCAATCGTAGCTCTCAAAAGCTTTTGTCGAACTCTGACCTTGTAGATGAACTCTGATCTTGTCTAAGGGATCATATATTCCTCCATTCTAGATATCATCTGGACTGAGACATGGATTATAATCATTCTCTCTGTCCATTAGTTGTTTCCCGATTTCCGATTTATGACGACTGACTAATTGAACAAATCAAATCAGTCCTGGCCCGGCCGAGCACTTCCATTTGTCATCATCAAATCATCGAGGGGCCCACAGATATCGGTTTTATCCCGAAGGTAAAAGGAATGGATAAACTTCAACTCATATGGCTTGTTCTACTACTTGTTGAATCATACACAAAGACACGTTTTATAACATCGAGTTACCAATGCGTTTTGTGTAATCAATGTACTATCAACTCATAGTAACAACTCATATCTCTAGGTTTGAAGAATATAAGATATTATCGTCTCATGATCACTCGTGATAAAACCCATGAAGTGATTCCAATGAGCGCGGGTTGAATCCAATACTCAGAACTTATGAGCACTCATGAGTGTTGTAGCCATTTTTCCAACAACTTAGACCTCTACAAGCCAACCCATGACAGTCTTAATTCATATCTACTTCCAACATATGACCGACTGTGGATGGTTTGAATAACGTAGTCATTCCGGAAGAATAACCTAGTTTATTCGGGAAGTCAAAACATGCAAAGTGAAACACAATAATAATTGAATCCAATATTGTCTCAGAACTTATGAATATAAATAAAACACCTTTTATTTATCACCATATGATTACACATTATTTATTGTATATTGTTTCAGCTATCAACATTATTCTTGAATTTAAAACAATAGTTGTCCCATGCTCCAAGCATGCACACTATGTTTTCTAAACACTAGCCATGCCATACACCAAGTATGCATACTATGTTTGTCTATGATCTTTACTTTGTGAACTAGATCAATTGAACATAACTTCAATGATTCTCTTTTCACACTCCCAAATCCTTACTGCAAATGCAAGAATTCCAAATTCATGTCATTTACTGAAATCTGTTAGATTCTAAACTTATATGCATTGATCCTCTTGTAATGATTATGCACAAAGTCAGAAAGACTTGAAAACAATCATTACAGAGTATTCCAAAGGAGATCAACTCCTTAGAAACATCCTTCTTGCATTAAGTTTCCTAATCTTAAACAGATTGGAAAAATTCTAACTTTGAAACATTTCCAGATTCCATTTTGACTATCACTTCACATAAAGACTAAACCAGTCTTTTGCTATAACATTTCCATTTCTATTTGCCAAGTTCTCATAATTCAGATTATGAAAAGGGATGTCGTAATCATAATCGAATTTAAGAACGCAAATAATGGACCCATATACAGAATTTCCTTATGTTGAGCCATTCCAACATGAAATTCATATATATCCTTGACTAAATGATTAAAACCTCATGATCTAAGCTTATAGATTTGAGATGAAGTATAATTTCCTCTCCCTTAATTATAGCAAAACAACTTTTCCCAATTGAAACATTTTGTTTTCTATAATTAACATTGCTAGCTTGCAATACTTATCGTAATTATCATGCTCCCACTAACATGATGATTATTAGCATAACACTTATGCTCCCACTAGCTTTGACATGTACTCAGAAATCACTGGACTTCTAGAAATCAATACTTTATTGACTTTCTTACCAAAGTTCAGATTTCTGATACTAGATTGTTTTGATAAGACTTTATCAAAAACATACACCTTCCCTTAGATAGCACACTTTTGTGTCTAAACAATTATGAAGAGGGATGCCGTAATCATAATGGTTAGACCTTTTTGCTACTTCTCACAAGTCCAGGTTAGTGTGCCGGTAAACCACACACTCTCCACTAACGACTTTGAGAATGCAAAATATCACATTTGCTATCTAGCTAAATTCTACTTAGTGAAAGTGTTTCCTCACCATCATTTTCATGAATCGGAGAGAAACTTTATGACACTTAGATTTAATGGTGTATGTGTTCTTATCCATGTGAATTGTCAAAACCATAGTCACAAGACAAGGATAATGACAAATCCAAACTCATATGGACTGAACTCAATCTTAATTTCTTGCCACCTGGTAGCTCAAGGGCCTACCATTGCTTCCAAGTTGTTATGCAACACATTGAGAACTCTAAGAACTCATATGCAAAGCCAACTTTAACTGGAATGGGCACAGAATATGTCAACACGATAGGTTATAAACCTTAAATCGTGTGCTAGTGAAGAACTTTAGGTTTCATTCTTGATTAGTTCTTGAGACTTTCAAGACCTTTAAGACTCCCACTGTCCTCTTGACCTATAAGACTCCCTTGTCAAACATCCAAGAGATAGTGTGGATTCTAATCAAGACAAACACTTCACACAATTGGCCGAAGTTGGTCTTTGTTTTATCCAAAACATCACAACTTACCAATTTCAAATGTACAAGAGTAGAAGACTTTTACTCTTACATTTGTCAAGTGTTTTAAACCTTCTTTAAGACATGTCACTCAAATTACAATCTTGGAGTATGACTCTAAGACTTGTATTGGAACGAAGTATGACTCATCTTCTTGATTTAACCATTTCAACAATTCAAGATCCCTTCTTCTTAGTCATAAGAATGCACTAAGACTTCCTTAGAGAACTAATTTTGATATGGTTTCTTAATCATTAAGATGATCACAAAACTGATACTAAAGTACTCTCCCATCTTTTCAGGTTTGAGAAACTTTTATCCTTCTGCCTAATTTGATTCTACTTATTCGCTCTGCCTTACATTGGAACCCTTTCCAATGTCTCAGAGTTACACTTAAGCTTGTAAGTATAATCATATTTACTGAGCTTTAGTAAACTATGACGAATAGCCTTATATCTTTTGTGGTGGACTTAATCAGTGCACATGACTATGTACTCGATCCCTTAGTCCATTACTTGACTCACACATCCATGTGAACAAGTAATTAGTCTTAATTTTTCCAATACTTGAAAGTTCTCATTCATCATGCTATACAACTTGCATGATTCCAAGTCCCGGTCCAATTGAGACTTGGTGATGAGAATCTTTCCTTTATTTGATAAATTTAGTCATTACCACAAATGAAAGAATCAATTTCATATTTCCACTCTTGCTATTAATGGAATCATATAAGCAACAATTTTTCCTCAAACGCCATTGTAAGGATATTTTAAAATAAATAAAATCAAAATTTTTCTTTTTTATTTTAAAACTATGCGGAAAAACTTATCCTTACAATCCATATGAAAACTTGTTGTTATCTATTCCTTAGCAATATCTCATAACTCCTAAGAAGTAGCTCAAGAATCCGATTTTCAAACTACGCGATAGAAATCCATCTACGCGATCAGATTCAGCATATTCTTTCTTTGAGTTCCTTTACTTTTCTTTGATTCTTAAAACATTACCATGTGACCCAGTCACATCATGTATCAGGAATCTCAGAATAGAAACTTAACAGAGTTAGATAGTGGATTTTACCTGAAGTAGAGTCAAACTTATTGACTTTAACATCCTTAGGTAAATTAGGCAGCTTCGCAACTAATGACCCTTCCTTTTGGCAATATAAACATATGGACCCTTTGATAATAGTACACGGGACTATCACAGGCTTAGCATTTCTCTTTACCATTTGTTCAACCGAGTTGACTATGGCCGATCCCTTTCCATTGGGAAGAGAATGCTTTTTTCTGTATTTCCAGTGTCACCATTGTCAATGTCCATAAAGTTTCAGGAAGTTGATCTTAACAATAGATAAGATCATTAAGGGTCTTGTCATAGTCTATTTCATAGGTATTCCAAAAGAACTCACTATGTGACTTAGAAAGTAGTTGAACCACCAACTTTCTCAAGACTTTGACACCCAACTCTCCCGGCTTGTCAATATGTGACTATATCTCCAAAATGTGATCACACCAAGACCTTGCCTTGCCAATAGGGCTTGAGTGACCTTAAACTTTTCAAGAACTTGTGGGTTAGGGAGAATAATTGGAGGAGGAGAAAGAAGTATGATATCCATGGGACATCATCTTCATTAGGAAAGCTTGTTTCAAGAGATTTGGGAAGATCATAAATGTCTAAACCAGACATGTTATGGGAGGTATTCAAGATAGTTGATCTTAAGTCCTTAATATGACACCCAATATGAAATATTAAGGCTAGGACCCAACAAACTATTTTATAACTTAGAAGAGGTATGCCGTAATCCAAGCTATAAAACAATTTGAAGGTAGGTGAATAACGATTCACCAATTTCCACCAAGATAAACGAAGTGTATTATTAGGTTTTAATTGGATTTGAAACTCCTAGATCTTTTGAGATTCATTGAACTGTTCAATGGCATGTTTCAATCTCGAGTGTGCCCTTCAGGTTTTGTGACTGGGATGCCGAGGATCACAAAACAAGGTGTGAAGTAACCATGCAGATTACTTGGTACCCTTAAGTGTTTACCCCTCAATCGATGTGCCGGTTAACCACACACGCTCCATCGATACTATGATAAACATTAAGTTACCCTTTGCCTACCTTGTTAAATACGAGTTAGTGTGTCGGTTAACCACACACGCTCCACTAACCGACTTAAACAAACTGCAAAGTGTAATTTCATGGATTAGCACCTTATTCACATTTTCCTAAGTAACTAAGATTGGGAATTATTAAGAGTTTAGTTACTTAGTATTTATCATTAATACTTTTAATGAAGGGAGAATTATAGTCATGTCAAACCCGTTCGGCTAACGACCCTCCACCAGTCAAGCAAGCGGTGGGTGAGAGTGGACACCCATTAAGTTGCCATTTTATAGGCAACAACCTTATACCCACCTTATAGACCGGCTTCGTGAATGAGGCGTACTAGCGGTAAGACCGACTTTACTCTTATACATATATATATATATATATATATATATATATATATATATATATATATATATATATATATATATATATATTATTAACTTATAATATTATAAAGTATAAGGGTTGAATTTTAACTTTTAAAATTCTAAGGGCTAACTTGGAATTAAAGTATTCATAAGAGAAAACTTTACAAATTCCAAAACTTGAGGGCAAGTTTTGAAACTATTAACTTATGTGTTTAAAGTAGTTTTAATCCAAAAACTCTTCAAGTTCCATAACTTGAGGACAAATTATGGAAGACTTTAAACTAATAAAGAATTAACTTTTTCTTTATTTTATAACTTATGAAATTAATTATGGTTACATATTTTTATTTATTTATTTATTAATGAAGTGACTCTTGAACCTCCATAACTTAAGGACAAGACTCTTCATCTTTTGTAACCATTGCCAACTTTTATGAGTTTTATGAGTCTTTAATGTGACTCTTCATGTAACTTGAGGATAAGTTACACAAACACATTTTATACTCAACTCTTAGATTAAAATGGATTGAAAACAACTATTTCAATTAACTTTTCTATTAATCTAAGCAACTCATAAGAACAAGATAATTCAAATCAAACTTTTTCATGTAATTAGTCTAACCTTTAAACTAATACAAAACATGAATCTATTGACAATTATCTTTGAAAATGGATTAGCATGAACATTACCACATTAAAAAACAAGTTTATAAGTTCAAAAAACAACTTAGGGTAATGTTCCTAGTCCATTTCTAGCCAAAAACCTCGAAGATATGCTGTCTGGGGTCCAACTCGTCGAGTGCATGAACACAACTCGGCGAGTTGGATGCATTTTGCCTTGGACTCGTCGAGTCCCTTCATGGACTCGGCGAGTCAGCTGGGCTGACAACATCAAAACTCGATTTTTCAGCTTATATTGCAGGTATAACAAGAAAACAAGCCTAGGCTCTGATACCACTGTTGGTTAGAGCATTCTAACACTCCTAAGTGTACATGCAACCCTAAATACCTTGGATCTATGTTTTCTCTATTATACATGCAAATATGAACATCCAAGGTATTATCCTAATCTAGTATACAAAATAATGGATATAACAAGATGGAATGCATACCTCTTTGATAGTGCTTGTCTTCATGAAGCTTGAGTGCCTAGTGCCCCAAGTGTGACACCTCAAATGGTTCACACAACACCATAAGCACTTGGAATGACTTAGAGAGAAATTAGAACACTTCATGAAATCATCTAGCCCTCATACACACACATAGTCACGATTTCTTGAGCCATGGGTTTCTTTTATATGGTGGCTATTAGGGTTACACCATGTAACTCATGACTTTACCCATTCCTTATGCTCCATGGATTTTAACCTCCATGGAGTATCCATGGGTCACCCCATGGACTTAGTCCAACATAAGGAATCTTGGATCACAAGCCCACATATATAAGAATGAATGATTTACACAATCAACCCATATATTTAATTAGTCTCCTTTTGATCACTTAATTAATTCCAAATTAATTCTTGATCAATACTAATTAAATAACCTTATTAATATATTAGAACTTATAATATATTAACAAACCTTAAGTGTTATTTCTCTCATTTTAGTCTATCCAAGTGCATGATGCCATGCAACCCAAATGGACCATGCCGGGTCGGGTCAAGTCTTACCAATTATAGTTATGGACTTAGACATTAATCCAACAGCAAGGTCTTAAATGCCAAAACCAAGATAAGGAGGAAGTTTTCGGTAAGGAGAAGGCTATAACTTGCTAATGACTAGAACTTTATGACTATAAGGGGCTAGAGGTGTCTAGATCTAAAGTTACAACTTCAGATCATGCCTAAAACCAAAAATAAATCTGCAAAAAACTAGAAATAGCCATGAAGAGATCTACCTAGAGAAAAGTCAATGTAACAACTTGTTACCTTCAAGATGATGCTAAGATGAAGTAGAAACCAGATCCACAAGCTTCTCCTTGCCCCAAACTCCTTAGACTTCAATCTCTCTTCACAAAATCCACATTCCAAGATTCTTAACACATAAAAATGGAGAGTAGGCATGATTAGGGTTTTCTAAGCTCAAGGGGGGCCGGTAAGGGAGGTAGAGGTAGGCTAAAGACCCTTTAAATAGGGTGTAAAACCCTATAAATTCGAGTTTTCTCATTCAACACCTACTTGTCGAGTTGGGGTCCTCCAACTCGTCGAGTAGACCTCATAAATTACATAGGCTGACTAATCTCTACACGACTAGTTGGCGCCTCTAACACGTCGAGTGGGCTTCTTTAATTGTATGAAATCCCTAAAATCTCATTCCTGGAAATCAGGATGTTACAACTCTCCCTCACTTAAACTAGGCTTCATCCTCAAAGTTTGTTGTAGTGGACAAATCCGAATAATGCTCTCGCATCCCAGCCTCTAGCTCTCAAGTCTACTCGAATCCCCTTCGATGTTGCCACTTTTACCTTTAATACAGGTATTTCCTTGCTATGCAGAGCCTTTACCTTTCTTTCCCAAACGGCCACCGGCCTCTCGACATAGTTCAAGCGCTCATCATCCTAAAGCGGATCACACCCTGAAATCTAAAATTCTTACCAAAACAAAACCATGTATGTTGTTGTCGATAATTCTTTGCTGGAAATAGATTATGTATTCTTTCAAGGGAAAGCTCATTCAATGACTGGATTTCCAGGGATAACACGAACCACAGGAGGCAAACTGGGAGATGAACCCTTTTTTGTGCTGACAGGATAAAGCTTCCTTCAACTCCCGAACCTACATACAGTAGCAGCCAACTGCTAGCGCATAACCACAAACACCCATAACTTTCCCGATTAGCCACAGGCTAGAATATCAATGTGTCGAGTCCAATCAACCACCAGATTGAAATTCTCAGTGTCTGTTGGTGCACCGCCTCAATCCTATTGCTCCCCAAGAGTTTCATGCTTATTACTTAAATTTGGCCTGCACCAGGTCTCTTGGCATACTGCATAGAGCAGGACGGCCGCAACCCTCCCAACTACAATGTGTCGCTATAGACAATCCAAAGATAGATCTAACCCGGTTCCTAGAACCTGTAAGATAAGGACATTCTAACCCAGCAAACCTCGATTTCACCATCGATAACATCACTCCTTTTCGCCTGAAACTTGCAACTCGCACTACAAACCAAAAGATTCCCCATTTACCTCACGGACTTGTAGAATGCATGCTTCACATGGACACATTTGCGATTCTAAATGTAGTTTTCAACTATCAGCCATTCCGAAATGTCCCTCCACGAATACACATGTTACACCAAAACCTTCGCATACCCTTGAATTTATGTCACGTCTTTACCAACCTTGAAGGTGACGAAAGAAGATCATCAACCCAAGAACTTACGCATTTCATCTGATCCCTAACAACAACTTGCGAACAATCAGGAATACAAGGAAAACATTACATAGATTCAATTTGATAACCGACTAACACTCCCAATGGCCCTTGACCATTCCCTATCCAAACCAACTAATTAGTGAGTCTTCTGATCTCCATCAACGTACCAATACTAGGAGTATTGCAAAGAGATTAAATGATCAATCATGGCCATTTGGCCTACAACCCATGACTGGAATGCCCCTACCATGTCCTCAGTTCATGGCTGAAATGCTCTTGATCTCATATTGACCTTGTTGGTATTACATTGCTTGTCCATCCCCATGAGTCTTAGAAATACTCTCCTCCTTTTACTGCCTTGAGGGGACCTAAACATTGTCCCAAAAAACACCAAACAAGCATCACAATACAGAAATCCTACCATACACGATTTCCTTATAGAACAAATTTTTTCCCAAGAGTTTTCAGGCTCTCCTACATGACCACCGATATTCCCTAAGGGAACTCCTTATGTGATAAATAGGAAGCATAACTAACATACAGTTCTATAGGTTATTATCACAAAGCAACACGCTAAATACCAGGAGACAAACCTATTGATTACTACAGCATAGCAGCACAATCAAGACCTTAACATATTTCTAAAAGAATACATATAGAGTCTTCAACATGATTAGACTACCTCACTATACCTTCAGCCTATCTGGACCACTCTCAGAACCTTCAGCATATCTAGACCACCTCTTTGGGCCTTCAGCCTGTCTGGACCATTCTCCGGGCCTTCAGCCTGATTGGTACGCCCCACTGGCCTTCAATCTATCTGGACCGCCCTAGGTCTGTTGATCAAAACCCTGGACCCATCCCGGTGCCCTCTCCCATATAACCAACTCTCCCTACTTGGGGTTTCAAACTCTTGATGTAATCCACATGCTATAATCCCGACCTAACCATGCCTACAAACCGATCCAACCCTAATGCTACCTTGAAATCCAAAAGAAAAAAACGGAGGGTCACCCCATCAATAAAAGTAGACACCCACATCACCGATCAAAACAAGATCCCATACTTGATTGAGAATGCACGAATCCTACCCGCACAAAACTAGTGCAAGAAGACTTCTAACTCAACAGTTGCCAAACCCAAGTATGATATAAATAAGAAATTCCAATCTACTACTGAGGGTGAACTTACCTAAGAACCAAGGGAAACATAAACACACTCCACTAGAGAGGTTCGCAGATCAATGTCCATCCATCAAATCTAAAACAGCAATCCGATCAACAACTGTTAAAACATTAAATGCCTGACACTCAATCTGAGAATTTCCAATTCCCCCCGCCCCCTAGGGGTCTAACTACCAACCACTAGTTAAAAAACAACTCAAGCATAGCAGAAAGTCAACCTGGGAATATGTTACCTAGCTTGCCTCACAAGATAGACATGAAACATTGACTCACCTGTGCTTACCAACACTGAAATACTGCTACCAACCCCTGTGACTAACGGACCCCTAGCTGGAAATATAACCTGACCCTAGATCACAAGCATGCTCACTTCTATGGACTCAGAAAAAGCTATAATGGTACAACACTTTCCATATATGATAAAATTCCAATCCATCAATCAACCATCCGACTTCTCATCCATTAATGAATCACTAAACTCTAACTACCTATAATCCTTTGATAGTAAAATTCTCCTGACACTTCCAATGACCTAACGACTCTTGAAGTTCCGCAACACATAGATCAGACAAAACACATAGCTATCATGAAATCACCGCTTATCCATACTCAACAATATTCCAAAACAAGGGAAATACCGATCAAGGAAAATTTGACCATAATAATATTACAGAATGGAGTTTCCAACTAGATAACAAAGATTTCTTGTGGCTCGACTTTGACCTCCTGAGGAACAATGACCATTGGAATCTAAATTCCTTCCATCCATAAAGTAGGGTAGTTGGACCTGAAACGGCCAGGCTGGTGACAGTGAAAGTGTATTTGATCCTTCTTGCAATCCCATTTCAAATGCCCTATCTCTCCGCACTTGAAACACCTGAACTTGTGGCAAGAAAATTTTAGGGTTCCCCCACACTTTCCACACACCTCCTGATCCTCCTGACTTATAGTACCTAGGTCCAGGGTCGGCCCATGGGCCTGGGCAAGCTGGGCGACCTCCTCGGGCCCCCATTTTATATTTATTATATTAATTATATAGAATTAGCCCATTACTCAAGACCAATACTTATTCTGATAAGGTCCACCCAAAAAGAAAGTGGAAGAAAGCGGGAGGAAGGAAAGATGTAGCGACTGGGAATTAGCGTGCGAGATATGTCCAACATCCAAGGCAACATGGTGCAGTTAATCTTCAATGAAACAATCAATTTCTATGTAGAATCGAAACGTTTTCTCCAGATTTTAAGGTAAGCAACGGTCTCAAATAGTCAGATTTCTTCTATTACTTCTTCAATTTCAATTATATCGATCTCTTAGTTCTTCTCCAGTTCATCTTTTCTAATTTCGGAATTAGCCAATCAGGGCATCTGATTTAGTGATTTTGATTCTACAAACGACATTCAACATTCAATTGAGTTAGTGTATTCGACTGTTTAGGACTTCTCCTTCACGATTCCTACTGATTTCCAATTTTCTTCCCACAAGAATCCCTGATTGTGATTCTTCTTTGGTTGTTCCTTCTTTTTTTTTGTAAGTTCTACTTTTTAGCATTAGAATTTCTTATTTTTCTATTTTTTTTGTGAATCTGATCTTCAAAATTTTATGCTATGTAGGCTGTTGTAGAATCTGATAATCCAGGAATATGAATGACTTTCTGCTAATCTATAAGTAGCCTCTCGTTTTTTAGAGATATTTTGTTATTCATTTGCTTAATTTCAGTTGTTTAATGCTAATCTTTTTAATCTGATTTCTTTTTTTTTCTTCAGAATTTTTTGTTGTAACTATGGGGCGGTGGGGCTTTTTCAATTGGCAATTGCTTAGAGGTTATTCACAGGCTCACAGCATTAGCAATTCAGCATCATTAGCAATCAACAGTAGGTACAAAAAAACTCTTCTTTTATTATTTTTTAATTGTATGTTTGCTTGTTGGTTGCCTTTTATCACTCTATTGAATATGCATCCTAGAAAGTATATGCGTGGAAGTGAAAAACAAAAGAAGAAACAAAAAAATTAACAAGATAATGAAACTCAAAAAGGGTCTATGCATAAGTTTTAAAAAAAAAATCTGCTGATGTACAAGTAAATGAACAAGATAATCTCACACATGAAACTATTTTTAATGAGCAAGATAAAGTTTCAAATGAAACTGTTGATATTGATAATGAAAATATTAATAATGAAGATGTTAGTGTCAATAATGAAAATGTTAATATTTCAAATGAGAATGAAAATGAAAATGTCATGAATGATAACAATGAACAATTTATTCTGCCTTTAGATATATATGATCCTAGTAATTGGGATAATCTTGATAATAACTTAAGAGATAATTTGATTGAAAAAGGGCCAATAAGAGAATCAAATTTTGTGTATCGTAAATATAATCTATCTAGACATTTTTCTTATGCTTCTTATACTAGAAAGTTAAGTAATGGCGAGACGAGTGATCGAAAATGGCTAATTTACTCAAAAAAAAAAAAGTTGATAAAGTGTTTTCTTTTTGTTGTAAATTATTTAAACCTCATAATTATCTTAATAAAATTTCTTTAGCAAATGATGGATTTAATGATTGGAAACATTTATTTGATAGACTTAAAGAACATGAAAATAGTTCCCAACATCTTTTTTGTATGGATTCGTGGGATGAACTAATAGCAAGATTGGATAATCATAAAACAATTGCTAAAGATTTACAAAATAAAGTTTTAATTGAAAAAGAACGTTGGAGGCAAGTTTTAAAAAGAATAATTGATGTCATTAAATATTTGGCAAAATATAATTTGGCTTTTCGAGGTTGTAACGAAAAACTTTTTCAAGAATCTAATGGTAATTTTTTGGGAGCAATTCAAATAATGGAAAATTTTGATGTTATAATGCAAGAGCATGTTAGACACATAGAAAATCATCAAACGCATCTTCATTATTTAGGGCACAAAATTCAAAATGAAATCATTTCTATTTTAGCTAATAATGCCAGAAATTCTATAATTAATATTATAAAAGAATCAAAATATTTTTCTGTTATCTTTGATTGCACCCCCGATGTTAACCATCGAGAACAAATGAATCTTGTTATTCGATGTGTGAACATGTCTAATAATAAAATAAAATTTGAAGAATTTTTTTTAGAATTTTTAACGATAGAAAATACATCGGGTTTAGGACTTTTTAATGAGTTATTAAATGCAATTAAATCTTATGGTATTAATATTGATGATGTAAGAGGACAAGGTTATGATAATGGTTCTAACATGAAAGGAAAACACTAAGGTGTTCAAAAACGATTACTTGAAATTAATCCAAAAGCATTGTTTATGTCATGTGCTTGTCATAGTCTTAACCTCACGGTTAGTGATATGGCTCATTCTTGTGCTATAGCCATTTCTTTTTTTGGAGTTTTACAACGCATTTTTGTATTATTTTCAAGTTCAACCAAAAGATGGTCAATATTACTTGATAAAGTCTCTAACCTAATGGTAAAATCTTTATCTAATACAAGTTGTGAGAGTCGAATAAAAAGTGTCAAAGCTATTAGGTTTCAGGCTCCTCATATAAGGGATGCCTTGATAGAATTATGTTTATCATGTGATGATGCAATGTCTAAAAGTGAAGCTAAAAGTTTAGTTAATGCTATTGAAAGTTATGAATTTTTACTTGGTATGGTAACTTGGTATGATATTTTATTTGCTATAAATAATGTTAGTAAAAAAATGCAAACCAAAACTATGTGTATTGAAGCCACAATTGATCTATTAAAAAATATGATGACATTTTTTAAAAATTATAGAAATGAAGGTTACACCCTTAGTATTGATAATGCTAAAGCCATTGCCTCGGATATGCATGTTGAACCTGTATTCCAAAAAAAAGCACCTAATTATTAGAAAAAAACAATTTGATGAAATTAATTATGAAGTTGAAATACTATAACCCGAAGAATCATTTAGAATCGAATATTTTATATATATATTGTTGATGTGGCAATTGCGTCATTACAAAGTAGATTTGAGCAACTAACAAACTTTGAAAACATTTTTGGATTTTTATATGATTCAAAAAGGTTAAAGTCATTGGATGATTTTGAACTTCAAAAAAGTTGTGCTATTTTTGTAAATAAGTTTACTCATAATAACTTATATGATGTGGATTTAAATGAATTTTTAATTGAACTTAGAATATTACAAAAAACTTTGCCAAATGTTGTTATCTCATCGGTTGAAATTTTATAGTTTGTTAAAAGTAAAGATTTTTATCCAAATGTTTGTATTGCATATAGAATCTTATTAACCATGCATGTTAGTGTAGCATTAGCAGAAAGAAATTTATTAAAACTAAAATTATTAAAAAATTATTTGAGATCATCAATGTGACAAGAAATATTAATTGGTTTGGCTATGTTATGCATTGAAAAAGATTTGTTGAATAATATTGAACTTGATTCTATAATTGATAACTTTGCATCTAAAAAAGCTCATAAATGTAAATTTCTTTAGCTTTTGTTTGGAATGTTTATGTATTAGTGTTCAAAGCATTTTTTGGCTTTTTTATTTTGTTGTTTTATATTAATAATTGTTAGGTTGTTTGGCTTACGGGGCTTGTCCCGAAGTCTTTTCTTTCCATCGGTAGGAAGTCCCCAGCCTTCAATTGTATTATTTTTTTAATTAATAAATTTTCCGGAGGTGCCGCCCTCCTTTACAAAAAAAAAAAAAATAATAATAATAATAATAATAATAATAATAATAATACTAATAATCATAATAATAATAATAATAATAATAATAATAATAATAATAATAATAATATGAGGGCCCCATTTTTTTTGCCCCGGGCCCCAAATTGTCTAAGACCGGCCCTGCCCAAGTCAGCAGCCTTCGACCCTTTGTCCTCTGCTTAAAGGTCCATCCTCCCCTTCCCTAGTTGCGACCCCATAACCGACACTCCCCCAGTAGTCATCATGGTGGCAACATCTCTCACAACTCGCAAGGTTGCAACTTGCTCTTCGAGCTTGGCGATCACCCTAGCGGTGACCCGGTCCACGACACCGAACAATTCTTCTCGCAAAATCCGAGAAACCTCCATGGAAATCCTTTTTCGTATCTGATCAACGGACAATACTAGCCTATCCTGGCCACTAGCTCTCGATCTTCACCTGGATCCTGCCTCAAATCGTTTTGCCATCACCATACTGAACATAAACTAGGGAGATATTAGACATCCTATATAATAATAGGGAATCAACTCCCATCAAAGTGTTGGTTTTGGTGTCTAAGTCAATAACTATAACTGAGATGTACTTGATCTGGTTGTAGCATGGTCCTTTTGGGTTGCCTTCACTAGTGTAATTTGATAGGATGGACTTTTGAGAATAAGGTTATTTATGATTTATTAATATATTACAAGTATAATATATTAATATGAAATCATATTATTTAATTATTATTGATTAAGAATTAATTTGGAATTAATTTTGTGGTCAAAAGAGACTAATTAAATATATGGGGATTGATTATGTAAATCAGTGATTCTTATAGTGTGGGCCAATGATCCATGATTATTTAGATAGGCTAAACCAATGAATTAATCAATGGATAGTCCATGGAGGTTAAACCCATGGAGCATAAGAATGTGAAAGGTCATGGGGCATTAGGGTTTGCATGAATGTAACCCTAGCTTAGCAACACTATAAAAGCATACCCTTAGTACAAAAATCGGCACCCATTCATTCTAAGAGAGTGAAGTTGATTTTGTGCTAAGTAACCTATTCTCTCAAGCCTCTTCTTGCATATTGGTGTTTGTGAACCATTAGAGGCATCACATTTGGGGTGCTCAAGCTTTCAAAGGTCAAGAACTATAAATCCTTCTAAGAGGTAAGTCATCTAACTAGTTGTATTGTTCATTTGACAATTGTATGCTAGTTAGGGAGAATGCTTTGAAAAAATTGAAAAATCATGTATAATTAGAGAAAACATGGATCGAAAGAATTTAGGGTTGCATGTGCATCATAGGAGTGTTACAGTGCTCAAAACCCAACAGTGATATCAGAGACTAGGATTATATTCTATTATATTTGATGCTTTCTAATTTTTCAAAAGCTGAATAGGTCGATTTTTTGGCGTCTGACTGGTGAACTCGCCGAGCCCATGAACTAACTCTACGAGTCCACGTAGTAAAAGAGCAACTCGATGAGTCAGTTCATGCACTCACTTAGTAAAAGAGCAACTCGATGAGTCAGTTCATGCACTCGACAAGTTGCAGGCTCTATTTGCAGAATTTTAGGTTTCTTGGCCTGGATTGGATTGGGAACACTACCACAAACTGTTTTGGATCATTAAAAATGTTTTTTTTTTCTGATCTGGAAGTGCTTGTACTCATCCAACCACAAGATAATTGTAAAAGTTTTGAGAAGATTGTTGTTCTATGTGATAAACAAAGTTTCTTGTAAATTGTTGACATGGAATTATCTTGTTTATGAGTTTAGTTAGATCAATCATAAATTATGTGATATTTTAGTTGTTAGAAAATTGTTCTAAATAAATTTTATTGACCTCCATAACTTGTCCTCAAGTTATGGAAAATGAAAGGTCTCATCCATTAAAATGGAATTAAACTCATAAGTTATGAAGAGTTTTGACAAGTTTCAAAACTTGCCCTCAAGTTTTGGAATTTGTAAAGTCTCACTAATGAAACCTTAATTCCAAACCCTAGAGTTTTAAAAGTTAAAATTCAACTCTTATACTTTATAATATTATAAGTTTAATATATATATATATATATATGTATGTATGTATGTATGTATGTATGTATGTATGTATGTATGTATGTATATATGTATGTATAAGACAAGTCAGTCTTACTGTTAGTAAGCCTCATTCACGAAGCCAGTCTATAAGGGGGTATAAGGTTACTGCTTATAAAATGATGGTTTAATGGGTGTCCACTCTCACCCACCGTTTCCATGACTGGTGGAGGGTCGTTAGCCGAACGGGTAGGATAGGACACTAACTCTCCCTCATTAAAAGTATAATGATAAATTTAAAGTAACTAAACATTTATTAAATTCCCAATCTTAGTTACTTTATGAAAAATGTGAAAATGGTGCTAATCCATGAAATTACACTTTTCAACTTGTTAAGTCGTTAGTGGAGCATGTGTGGTTAATTGGCACACTAATCTGGGACTGACAATGTGTGGTAAAGGGTAGCTTGATGTTAATCATAGATAAATAATTAAAGCGCGCGTGGTTAACCGGCACATTGATTAGGTGATTTGTAACATTGAGTGTACCAAGCTAGTTTGCATGGTTATTCACACCTTGTTTGTGATCCTCGGCATCCCAGTCACAAACCTGAAGGGTACAATCGAGATTTAAACATGCCATTGAAAAGTTCAATGAATCTCAAAGGATCCAGGAATTTCAAATCCAATTAAAAATTAATAATCTATTTCATTTTTCATGGTGGAAATTGGTAAATCTTCATTTACCTAACTTAAAATGTTTTACAACTGGATTACGGCATCCCTCTTCGCAACAGTAGAATATTGTGTTGGGTCCTAGCCTTAATATCTCATTTGGGTGTAATATTAAGGATTATCATCTAACCTAAACTTTATTCTTCTTCTTTTTCAGATGTCTATCCCAAACAATGCTTCCAACCCAATTCCTTCAGGCTCTTTCTCCCTCATGAACCTATGTGGGAGGGTCATTTTCGATGGCTCGAACTTCAATGAATGGATTTGAAACATCCGAATGGATATTCGATATGAGTACAAAGAGTATGTCCTAGATAAAGAGCTAAAGGAGATTGATGTCACCACTGCTACTCCCGAAAAATCATTGAACATACTACTCATGAGAGGGATGCGACAAAGGTATCATGTCTAATGATTGCTACCATGACCGTTGAGCTGCAGAAGTCCTATGAGGATTACTATCCTTTTCAAATGTATCATGATTTGATGGAATGATACCATCAATGTGCTCGACAGGAGAGGTATGAGATCATTGCCTCCATGATCACAACCAAGATGAAGGATGGAGAATCCATCACGCCCCACTTGCAGAAGATGCAAAGATATGTGGACCGCTTCCTTAAATTGAATGTCAATTTTGATGAAGAGTTGGCCATAGACATAATTCTACACTTTTTACCTTCTTGTTATGATTTGTTTTGTATGACATATCATATGAACAAGGAGGAGGTCACTCTTAGCTTCAAGGCCTTTTAAGGACTGCAAAAAGCAACTTGCAGAAGATGCGAAGATATGTGGCTGAGAGGCACAATAGAAACTTGCTAGACATGGTTCGTTCCATGATGAGTCAAGCTTCAATACTTATCTCATTCTGGGGGTATGCCTTAGAGACTGCCGCCCATATCCTTAATCTAGTCCCTACCAAAAAGGTTTATGAAACACCTCATAAGATGTGGACAGGGAAGGTTCCCTCATTAGACCACATCAAGGTTTGGGGTTGGGAGGCTTTCGTGATACGCGAGACTTACGACAAGCTCGAATCTCAGAGTGAACGATGTATTTTTATTGGCTACCCACAAAAGTCCTTTGGATATCTCTTCTATAGATCGAGTGACAATTTTGTCTTCATTGCAAGGAGAGGAGTCTTTCGTGAGAGAGAACTCATATGCCAAGAGTACAGTAGGAGGCAAGTTGGCCTTAAAGAGCCTCAAGAGTTAAGTGATGAAGGAGCCTCAAACACTAGCACTCAACCCGAGGAGAAAACTCCGGTTGTACCAATTGAAGAGTTCGTACCTCTGAGGCGTTCTAGTAGAGTTAGAGTTCAGCCTGAGTTTTATGGTTTCCATATCACTGCAGAAGGTGAAACGTTTATCAGTGATATCACACTGGTAAATCTGGATGAACCTAATAAATACAAGGAAGCCATGGCAGGCCCTGAGTCTGCAAAATGGATAAAGGCTATGGAAAGCAAGATTCAGTCCATGTATGACAATCAAGTTTGGAACTTGGTTGATAATGTACTAGGTCATAAGTAATTGGATGCAAACGGATCTTCAAGAAGAAGGCCAACACGGATGGGAAAGCACACACATATAAAGTGCGACTGGTTGCGAAGGGCTTTACTCAAACTCCGGGAGTTGTCTATGATGAGACCTTCTCACCAGTAGCGAGGATTAAATCTATAAGAGTTATGTTGGCCATAGTTTCATTTCATGATTATGAAATATGGCAAATGGATGTCAAAACCTCTTTCCTTAATGGAAAGTTGGCTGAAGATGTTTACAAGATTTAGCCAGAGGGTTTTGTCAATGCAAAGTACCTTAATAGAGTGTGTAAGCTTGAGAAATCCATATATGGATTGCAACAAGCATCTCGCAGATGGAATCTTTTTTTAGATGAGAAAGTCAAAGAGTTTGGATTTCGAGAAGCAAGGATGAGTCCTGTCTATATGTCAAAGCTAGTGGAATATAGTGAGCTTCCTGTATTGTATGTAGATGACATACTGTGCATAGGAAACGACATCCCAACCATGCAGGTGGTTAAGTCCTGGCTTGTGAAGTGTTTCGCTATGAAGGACCTCGGAGAAGCTGCTTATATTATAGGGATAAGGATATGGAGAAACATGAGTAAAAGACTGATAGGACTTAGTCAAACTACCTAGTTGGACAAGGTGTTGAAACGGTTTAGCATGGAAGAGTCCAAGAAAGGTGACTTACCTATCCAAAGCAATACCAAACTGACTAAGACTTAGAGTCCGAGTACAGATGCTGAGATAGCGGAGATGAGTCATATACCATATGCTTCCGTAGTTGGGTCGGTCATGTATGTTATGACTTGTACTCTCCCTGATGTGGCCTTTTCTTGGAGCATGGTTAGCAGATATCAAGGAAACCCTGGTAAAGCTCATTAGACTACAATTAAGAACATTCTTAAGTACCTGAGGAGGACTAAGGACTGGGTCCTTACCCTCTGTAGGAGTGATGAATTGAGAGTGACAGAGTATAGTGACGCCAACTTTCAAACCAACAGAGATAATTTTCGCTCTCAGTCGAGCTTGATATTTACCCTGATACTCCCTTACCTCAACTCGAGCGACGGTAAGGTCCTCAACGATTTGGTAAATGGGATAGTAGTCTATCTCCAAGTCTCTAGTATGTGCATTGGTGGCTTCAGCAGCAATGCTCAGCTCCAAAACTCGATTCTTCGTCACTCTATTTTGATCCCCGAGGTCCGTGATTTGCTGGATCACGACTGGGAGGGATCGGTCAGCTGGTCCTCCATTGTTGAGGTCATAGTAACCTTGTTGCTCGCCAAAAGGTGAACGATGTCACTGGTGACGACTACACCTCTCGATGTCTGCTGTCCAATGGGGCCTAGGTCTATTGTAGCCGAATCGGTTCGTGGGAACCCTGGCAACATAAGGAGGGTTGATAACCTCAAGCTCCTCTTCTAACTCCTCTTTATCTTCTTCCTCCTCCTGTTCCTCTTCAGATTCGTCTTCATTTTTGATTTCTTTGGGGTCCTCATTGGGATTTTCTTTGGGCTCTTCCTCAGGGTCTTCTTCGGGTTCCTCCTCTATCCATCCCCTGTTTCCTTGATTGGGGAAGTAGGTATCCCGATAAGTGGAATCCTACCATGATGTCTGTGCGAGAATAGGGGTGTAAGAGGCACATAATGAATCTAGAAATATTGTGTTATAGAAACATAAATACTCCTATAGTATTTTAATATTTTGTGTGGTTCTTGGTGCATTTCTTGTATGGGTGATGGTAGGTTGTTATACTCGTTGCTCGCTACGACTATCCCTCGGCATATGCTAGTCACTTCTCGGACAAATATAGCTGATCAAACTATATTCCTCCTAGACATGATTACATACCCCAAGACATATTCACGGTATACAACTCATCCATTTTACTTTTGTATATTCCTAGTTACGACACTATACCGACATGCATGTATGTACCTATACTTTTCATAAAAATACTATTTTATTTTTAAAAGTATAGTTGTATAAAAAATGTTTAGCTAGAGAGTCTTAGTCCCATTGTGTTTATAGTTTGTATATCTTATGTGGTTCGATATACTTAGTTCACTATAAACAATGCTCTGATACCAATCTGTCACACCCCCAAACCAAGGATGGCGGAAACGTCCGGGGGTGGAGGACTTCATGTATAGTATCATAAAAACGAGTATAATAGTGATCAAAGTAAATACAACCATCATAAATATAATCGAGAAAGTTACATGGTTTCATGAGTTACATGTTTCAAAATCGATTACAATATAATGATAAAAGAATTTGTCTGACGACATACCGTTCCATCCTTAAAAGCTAGTAGTTACCTGTTTTTATTGATTACCTGAGAATACAAGTGATTTTGAAAGAGTATCAACAATTAATTTGGTGAGTGCATAAGCTTTTGTATATAGAGTTGAAAACCTTTCTTTGTAAATGTAGTGTATGCCCAAGAAAAATCCAATATTTTTCCTTATAAAAATGAGTTTTAGTCTTAAGACTCAAAGACCAAAATCTATAAGTATTTACCATACTTAAGATAGTATATGCAGTTTTAAATAAAAAAAAACCTTTTGAATGTAAGAATCCCCATAAACTATATGTGTCGTTGTTTCCCTATGTGACTTATTATAACCGTACAATTGACATAGTAAGCATGTTACGACGTACTTCGGGTGTTGGAATGTTTTGACAGATGTCACCCCAGACCTGCCGGTCTAGCTGTTGCAAGCAGCTAAGGAGCGGGATGGTTAATCCCAATATAGCTCAATATACATGTATCACACTCTCCCTACAGAAGATTATGGTTATAATACAAGTCTATAACTAGTACTCTAAAGAATACAATGAAGTAGTGTCTCACAAATTCGATTCAATGAGTTTACGTGTAGTGTAAATGAAAACCATTTTTGATGTATGAATGGAACCTTCATTAGTATGTTCGTAGTGTTAATGTACCATAAAATATACCTATTATAGTTTATAACATATGTTTGAAGTGAATGAAAACCCTTTTTGTAGTATAAATGGAACCTTTCATAGTGAGATTATAGTGTAATGACATAAACTATACCAATTATAGTTTATGATAAATGTTTGTAGTGAATGAAAATCCTTATGATGAATAACTATTTTAATTTCATGAAATTAAACTAACATGGAATAAATTCAACATGTAGTATATTATTGCTATACAGTTTGCTCAACATGTTTTAAAGTGTTAATAAACTTGTAAACTGTTTTTACTAGTTTTAACCTTTCTGTCACTATTTTTAGAAAAATCACATAAAAATCACTATAAGTCGAAAAATGTATCCGTAAACTCTGAGAGTTCGGGAGAATTACCTAGTTTGTTAATAATTTTATTATGATTTTTAGTGGTCTCTAACCAATGTGAAAATGTCCATCTTCACACACTGGTCCGAATTCATTTCTAAAATGATAGGTAGTTTTGTAAAAATCGCCATAAATTGTAGAAAAATCATATGAATGTGTGCAAGTAGTCATTAGAAAGGTGTAAGCATGAACAATTTTCTTATTGAATAGTTTTGAAAAATATTAAGTTTAAGATGGTCAAAACAATTCGTGAATAGTCTATAACTTTTCAATTGAAAGTTGTTGGTTGAGTGAGAATGTATTTTAGTGTTGTAACTTGTATTCTCCCCCTTAAAACTTGAAGAAAACAAGAAAATATAAGGGTATTAAATCACCTTGAGTGATTCCCTGAGGTGGAAGGTTGAAGAAGAGGGGTTTTCATGCCAAGAACACTTGAAGGATGCTTGAAGATTTGAAGATTCTAAGAACTAATATGTCGATATTTGTGTAAATGATCCATGATTTGTATGAAGAAGTGTAGAATATTTAGAAGTAGGATGAAGAACTTACCAAGAATGGAGGAAAAAATAAAGACCTATTGGGGATTTTTGAGTTCCAGGGAGAAGAAGACGAAGAAGAAGAAGAAGAAGAAGAAAGATAGATAGAGAGAGAGGGGGAGAGAGAGAGAGAGAGAGAGAGAGAGAGAGAGAACGAAAGTTTGTCTTTAGATAAAGGCAAATGCGATTTTGGAAATGTGAAGAATAAAGAATTTATTGAGTGGATTTGATTAAGGAAATCTGGTGGAGTGTTGGGAAGATTAGAAAACGGACAATGATTTGACTAGGTAAAGTGTGAATAATGACATAAAGTGGGTGTGGGGATGGTTTGATGTCATAACTTTATGGAAAAGTCAACAAGCCTTTATGTGTTATCTTGAACAAGAGATATGATCTGTAGATAATATTTCCCCAAAATAGGAATAAAATATAAGTCTAGGGGGTCTAATATCTCAACAATATGAATTGGGTGAAAATCCCACATCAAAATCATCAAAAATGGACTTAAAACGCAAAAGTGGTCAAAAACCCGAAAGGAAATGCGAGGCTGTGAAAGGAAGAGGCTGAATGTGAGAGGCTTCACAGGGGAGGGGTCGGTGCAAAGGTGATGCTCGCAGGGAAGGTTGTTGCTCAGATACGAAGACGACCGGATATGAGAACCTTCCCGATTCGCTGCGAAAATCTTTGGTTCATGCTATGCGAAGCGAGGTTCGAAACGAAAGTGTCCAGCTGCGAGTCTTGTGGAGTAGCAATGCGAAAGTGCCTGACCGAGCACGAAAGTAACCGACCATATCCGAAGATGCTCGGTTTGCTTGTGAGAGAGTCAGATGCGAAATCTCCCGGCTAGAAACGAACACTGACTAGGAAGCGAGCATGGCTTAAGAGGCTGCGTGGGCCTGAGAGGGTTCGCATGTGAACAGTAACCTGCGAACCTCCAGGTCTCTTTTTGACTTCTTTCTTCAGTTTTGAGCCAGTCTCGACCAAGGGAAGGTTCGGGATGATCTGGATGTTCATATAAAGGTTGGAAAATGTGATTTTTATTACCAAGAGGTTTGAGAGATATTGGGAGAGATTTTCAGAGAGGTTAGGAGAGATAGAGATAGAGTGGGAGAGATTTCCTTTGTAGGCTTTGTTATTGTTTGGCCCTGTAATGCAAGGTTTGTAAACCCCACTATGCCTCGTTATGAGTGTTTTACACCCACGAGGGGTACATAATAGTGCTTTATAGAGTCGTTACATCACTTACCCTGGTTAGGGTTTAGAATTTCCGAACATTTGAAACTTCTGAGTGACACTTTGTATTATGATAGAGAGTTGTACATTAGTAAACATAGAATAAACCCTATCATACAAGCACTAATTGAGTTTATCGGTTTAACCCATTGACCTTGTCTGACTTTGATTTGACAAGAAATTGATGGTTGTCACACATCAGTCTATCTGGACTGCTCTCCGAGCCCTCGGCACATATGGACCGCCTCTCAGGGCCTTCATCCTATCCAAACCGCTCGTCGCCTTTATCCTGACTAGTACGACCTAACCGGGTCTGCAATCTATCCGGTTCACCCTAGGTATACTGGCCTAGCACACAAAGCATAACTGCCTCAACCAAACCCCCAATCAAACAATCATGTGCACTTAAATATCATGCACTAGCATATATAATAGTCAAACCGATCTAACATATCACTAATCATAGCATCATCCTCTATACCAGGATACCGACCTAATAAGTCACTAACATAGCATCATCCTATATACCAGGGTACCGACCTAACAAGTCACTAGCATAGAATCATCCTATATACCAGGAGATACCAACCTAACAGGTCACTAACATATCAATCATGCTATAAACTCGGATACAAATCTAAAAGGGACATTGGTGCCTTCGACCCTATTAATATAGTGAGGACAACTCACCTCTCCATTTTCGATCAAAACTGAAATGTCAAACTCCCGAGATACAGCTCCAAACACCAATACCTACAACCACCATTGATCCCATTCCATAAATATCCAAAATACCCTCAGAAGTCAAACTGGTCAACCCTTGGTCAAATTCAAAGTCAATGGTCAAGGTCAACAGTCCATGTTGACCCAACTTGTTGAATGTATCGCCTTGACTCGTCGACTGTTTCCAGAACTCGAGAAATTATGAAAACCCTAGTGAACTCGCCAAGTTTCCAGACAACTCGTCGAGTCCATGCTGTGTCAAAATGTCAGGAAAACCCTAACTAACTCGTTGATTCATCTCACTGACTCGTCGAGTCCATGCAGAAACCAAAAATGGCCAATCTTCATATGACTCGTTGAGTTGATCATGCAACTCGTCGAGTACCTTCAGTCCATTTCACATTATGACATTTTTAAGCTACCATAAAGCTCCAAATTGTAGATCTAGCCTCCTAGGTTATGGTTTCCCCATAAAGTTGCAAACTTTACGTGCATGTAAGGTCTTAAATGCTAAAACCAAGCTAAGGAGGAAGTTTTAGGTAAGGAGAAGGCCATAACTTGGTAAAGAGTAGAACTTTATGATTATAAGGGGCTAGAGGAGTCCAGATCTAAAGTTACAACTTTAGATAATGCCTAAAACCAGAAATAACTCCACAACAAACTAGAAATAGCCCTAAACCTTCACATGACTAGAGAGAAGTCAAGGTAATGACTTGTTACCTTCAAGATGATGCTAAGATGAAGTAGAAATCAGATCCACGAGCTTTTTCTTACTCCAAACTCCTTAGACTTCAAGCTCTCTTAAAAAAAACCCCACCTTCTAAGCTTGTTAACACACAAAAATAGAGAGTAGGCGCGGTAAGGGTTTTCTGAGTTCAGGGGGGGGGGAGGGGGGGGGGGGGACGGTAAAGGCAGCAGAGGGAGGCTAATGACCCTTTAAACATGGTGTAAAACACTGGAAATTAGGGTTTTCTCATTCAACACCTACTCGTCGATTTGGGGTCCTTTGACTCGTCTAGTAGACCTCATAAATTACGTGGGCTGACTAATCTCTACACGACGAGTTGGGGCCTCCAACTCATCGAGTAGGTTTCTTTAATTGCATGAAATCCCTAAAATCTCATTCCTAGAAATCGGGATGTTACACATGTGGAAAAATTATTTTTATTTATTATTGATGATTCTTGAAGAATGAAATACAAAAAACATACCTGACGTCACATACATAAAAAATAAAATATGTTGACATTCGAATGACATTTTTGAATAATAACCATATTGTTCAACTATCATGTAAAAAGTATTACAATTTGGTCTATTTTTAAAGAATACGTCGATGCATTCTTAAATAATATATTCATGCATTTTGAAAAAATATGTTGATGATGCAGTCTCAATCTTCATCACCCCTAATTCCAAACATGCAATGTCACTTAATCCGTGAAACCGTTCTCATACACCTGATTCTAAAATTTTCATACACCCAATTACGAAATTGCAATTCGCATTCAAAATAAATAAATGATCATTTTACTGTGGATTGCCAACTAAAAAACTGAATTCTCATTTTTTAGAATATCAAAAATACTATAACCATCCCATCCAATTGATCAAAACCAATTTGAAAATCAAAATAAAAATTAATAAACACCCAAAGAAATGGATTCAAAAATCATTAATGAATATTCATCAAAATCTCCACAAATGATATATACTTTAGGAATAAAGTTTGTCAATATTGTTTTATATAAAATACCAATCAAATTAATGAAAAAGAAAACTTATTGTGGAAGTCTAATAGATATGATATGCGATTCAAGAACAAATCTCAATTTTAAAACTATGGTCGAATTTTGACTTTTAAATCTCAATATATACCATATTATCAAATGGATAAAAATGTTTGCCGAGTTGAATTGTTCAAAACCAAAAAGTCTAACTATTCATATAAAAATAATCAAGCACTCCACAATGAGTTAGCCTTACTTTTAAACTAATCAATTTTAAATGAACATTATCAAAAATTATGGAGTTTATAAATTTAACCAAATGAATTAAAACTAAAGAAAACCCTAGACAATGTTAAATCCTAACAGCACGTCATATTGAATTCCAAAAGATGAAAATTTAAACAGTAGTTGTTAACAACAAAGTAAGTTAAAGAAAACTACAAAAAGATACCTAGTTAGAAGATGAAGGCAGAGAAACTCGAGTGTCAATTGGATTGAACGACATGTGATTTCACCGTCATTTTCCTCACACAATTGGATTAAACAGTTGTGTATGTGAAACTGAGATTGCGTAGAAGAAGATGAAGGAATTCTCTGAAAGTGACTGACTGCCGAGGAGAGGCGGAATCTGCTATTTTGGCATGATGTTGGCTATTGTTAATCGAGTGAATGATGAGAGTGGAAATGATAAAGTAGATTGTGGGCCATGTTTTGAAAACCGGACCGAACCGGCCGGTTCGACCGGTTCAACCGGGAACCGGTCCTGGATCTGGTTCTTAAAGGCTAAAAAACCGGTATTCGTGTGAACCGGTGAAAACCAGTGAAAACCGGTTGAACCGGTAAAAACCGGTCCGGTTGAACCGGTAAAACCGGTTAAAACCGGAAATTTTAAAAAATATTTATTTTTTTCATTTTTTTGTAATTTTTGTATAATTAAATATAATTATGACATCATTCGGTTTTTCCGGTTTTTGAGACCGGTCCAACCGGTTGGACCACTTGAACCATCGAACCAGTAAGACGACCGGTTCAGTCTCCGGTCCGGTTTTCAAAACCTTGATTGTGGGTTAAGCTCTCCGATTGTGTTGTTATAGAGTTTTGAAACGGATATCCTAATTTAAAGGGATACTGATTCATTTTATTATTCTTACCATAAATAATTATAACACAATTACAGTTATACTCATATATATATATATATATATATATATATATATATATATATATATATATATATATATATATATATATATATATATATATGAGTAAAGTGAATATACCTAACAACCTTATATAAGCTTAGGTACCTAACCTTATCAAACTAGGTCATTTTATATTAAATTTTCATTGCAATCATGAAAGGTTCTTAAACTTTATCCATAAACTTGATTTACTTCAAAAAAATTTGGAAATTCATTATTATATTTCTCCTACATCATTTCATTTGTAGCGGTAGGATATGAAGCCTATCAGGCGGTATTCGATACAAATACGTGATGTAAAAGAAAGATATTGGTGAAAGTCCAAAGATTTTGGAAGTAATAAAGTTATGAGGTTGAAGTTTAAGAACCTTAGGCAATTACAATGTAAATATGATACAAACCGATGTGGTATTATGAAGTTAGGTACCTAAACTTATATAAGGTTGTTAGGTATATTCACTTTTCCCTATATATATATATATATATATATATATATATATATATATATATATATATATATATATATATATATATATATATATATATATATATATATATATATATATATATATATATATATATATATATCCTAACATACGAAGACATTCAAACATTTTCTATATTATCTTGATCCTCGTAATCTAAGATTGGTTGAAGAAATACTAAGGTCTTGATTAAGGAATACTATTGTACATTGGTTTAAGTCCATCGTTGAAATTACATATCAAGAAGAAGACCATCATCATTGTTGTATTTCATTTATTTTTGTGTGATTCAATAACATAGCATCAATCTATCGTTATAGTATTATGTTAAAGTTAAATTCTATAAAAAATCGTTTTTGTACGATCAAAACTACAATAAAGTTTTATTTTCCTATGAAAATAGTTTAGGAAGATTACTACCACAAAAGTAAAACTAAAAAAGAAATTGATTTTTGGCAAAATTGCAAAAATGATCTCTGTGGTATGCATTTTTTTGGGGTTTTAGTCCCAACCACGACTTTTTTGGATTGGTAGTCTTTTTGAGGTAGTTACTTGTGATTTTGGTCATTCACTAAATTGAAAAATTGCCCTTACTATATTTATTTTTCATTTTTTTCCTATAAGTATTTACATACATAAAATAAAAGCAGGGGCCCACATACCTTTCTCTCTCTCTCTCTCTCTCTCTCTCTCTCTCTCTCTCTCTCTCTCTCTCGTAAAGAATATTATATTAAACCTAACCCGCAACCAGTTTTCTTCCCTACTGGACCTTCTATCTCCACCCCTGCCCTTCGTCTTCATGCTTAGTGATAAGAAATCGAGGGTTTGTTATTTCGATTAACATCCTATGAACCCCAATTAACATCCGTGACCACATAATCAGTCATGAAAGTATTAATTTCACAAGCAACGAACTTTAGTACAGTTTGGAGAAAATTAGGGGCTTCGATGAAATCGTGTGTGCATATGTGAAATCGGAACTAAAATCAACTCCCTAGTAAGTGAAAGTCCTCTACACTTGTATGTGTAAGTGTGTGTTGGCTCCTGTTCCTCCTACGACTACAAGGCAACATGTTTCGATTATGCTCAATAATTGATTGCAGGTGTGTTATTTGATGTGCTTAAGTTTTAATTGCATTTTTCTGGTGGAAGCACTATGTTAGAAACAATTTTTTCATTTCATCACTTTGTTAGAACTGAAATCGATTTATGAAATCGATGTTGGTGGCTGTAAGAACTAACTGTAATAACGAACTTGCAAAACGGATCTGTTTATCATAAAGAGATTCGTCGTTCCTGACATGCGACGGCTTTAATTTTAGTATAGGTGATGATGGTGATGGCTCTGATTCCAGTAAAAACGTTGGAGGAGGTGGTGCTTGTCATAATAATAAAGCGATGAGGGGTGGTTGTTGGATTCACGTCATAAAGATGATGAAGGGGATCGACGATTTAGGGGGCAATGGCGACGATGGAGAACATTGATGGTTGACGGTGGATGGTTCTTTCCTTTCTACTCTCTTCCTTGGTGGTGGTCGATCTAGTGATGGTGGTGTTGTCCCTCGGAAAAAAAAAAAAAAAAAAAAAAAAAAAAAGCAATGGCGATGAACACAATGGTAGGTGGTTGGAGGTGGCTATCGGACCTGTTTCTCGGTGAGGTTTTAGGTGGTTCTCTTTGGGGGTTTTATTTAAAAGGTTACCGAAAGTGAACTCCGTTGAGTACACGGCGGCAACAACGGTTGTTTCTTATTTTCAGAGAGAGAGAGAGAGAGAGAGATAGAGAGAGAGAGAGAGAGAGGTCCCATATTTTTTATTGATAAAACTACAAATTAAATAGAAAAAACATATATATATATATATATATATATATATATATATATATATATATATATATATATATATATATATATATATATATATATATATATATATCAAAAGCGTATTTTATTATTTTCAGTTTAACAAATGACCAAAATCACAAGCAAACTACCTCAAAAGGACCACCAATCAAAAAAAAATTGTAGTTTGAACTAAAATCTCAAAAAAAAAATGCATACCATTGGATCCATTTTAAAGTTTTGTCTTGATTTTTTACTAAAAAACTTATTGATTTCGTATTTTACAAAGAAATTTGCAGGTCAAACTTGCAAATTATGTAAGATTTTATTTGCTAATTTCACAGTTTAAAACTATAATATCAAACTCTAATTTGTTGTGGGAATAGTCTTTTAAATTTTCTAAATCAAAGAAACATCAAAATTGATTTTTTTTTTGATTTTGCTAGTAAATTATATATTTTTGCATGACAGACATGACGAAAATTACTTTTAATTTTTTTGTCTTCTTCAAAACGTCGACATATTGGTTATTTCATAGAAAATGTCTAATTTGATAGGTGAGACCTATCAAATTCATGAATATTTCTTAAAAACTTTAACTTTTTGACAAAGCGTTTTAAAAATCTTATTGAAATTATCATGATTTGTCATTTTTTCAGCATAAAATATTTTTATATTTTGCAAAGAATTTCGTAGATAGAACTTGTAATTTTTTTTTGTCATTTTCATTGGTCAAAACTATAATATTAAACTCTATTTTGTTGTGGAAATAGTCTCTTAAAATTTCTAGCAACAAAAAACATCATATTGTTATAAATTTGATGTAATTTAAACTAAAAGTAACTGTAACACCGTAAATTTATAAACAAAATTTTCATTTAAAAATCACATTAATCTCATTAACACAATCACAAAAATCTCAAAAACATCAACTTATCAAAACACATAGCTGATATAGTAAAATCCAGGATCCTCAAAACATAACTCCACCTCGTGTGTAAAATCAAGCCGGTGTCTTCCCGTGATTCTCAGAAGTACTTGAAACAATAACACGGTAAGCACGAAGCTTAATGATTTCCCCAAAATATCACAAACGTCTCATTAGCCTACCATGGCTATGCTAGAATAAGACCCTCCGGTCAAAGTGTCTTAGTGGGACTCTTCGGTCCCACAACTCGGGTAGACCCCCCGGTTCTAACCCAGTAAGCTCAAAATAATACAAAGTAAAAATCACAAAGATATAATGCAGGATATCACAATACTCAATATAAGCACATAAGACCCTTTGGTCACACAAATGTTACCACTCTAGGTATGTATAGTGAGAAGACTCACCTCGTAAGCAAGCAAGCAAATAACCTCATACACGAAACTCCGAAATAGCCTCCGCCTAACACATAGAATAATTATCTCTAATTTAAAACATAGAATAATTATCTCTAATTAACCCTTAAATCACAACTCTAAATAAACTAAGTTATTTTCTCTCTCAAACTCTTGGTATAGGTAAAAGACCATTTTACCCCTCCATGGTCCCCATAATCCATGTCTTGACCAAACCCTAAGGTCAGCAGAAGTTAACACTCGAGTCAGCAGTCCATGTTGGCCTGACTCGCCGAGTGCATCCATGTGACTCACCAAGTCCCAACATTTCCTTAGAAATGTTGCAAAAACCATTGTCGAGTTGTCTCATCAACTCGCCGAGTTACTCATGTCCAAACTTGTCGGGGGAAAACCTAGTCGGCTCGTTTAGTCCATTTAGTTTATGTTCTCATTCAGACATTTTAAGCCAAATCTATAACCCCAAACTCTAGATGTAGACTCCCAAGGCTGAGGTACCACGTAAAGCCACAATCTTTACGTGTATGCATGGCACTTTGGGCTCAAATATGCCAAAACAAACTCCAACAAGGGTTGATGCACAAAATCTAGTCTCTAGCTCAATAAATCTTGGATCTTTGGGCTCTCAAGTCCTCCTATAGTCCAGATCTGAGGTTTCAACCTCATGATATGCTCAAATAACTCATTGTCTCAAGATAGATGAGAGAAAACCCTAAAAACCTCCCTAAACTAAGATCTCACAAAAGAAATGTCAAGATAGAAGCTTTTTACCTTTGCACTGAAGCTACTCACTAAAGAAATCTGGATCTATAGTCCCACCTTGATCAAACATGCCAAGCTGTCCAAATCTCCTTCTAAAGATGCACAAAACCACTCAATTTAGCCTCTATCTCTCTATCTCTCTCTCTCTCTCTCTCTCTCTCTCTCTCTCAAGTCAATATGATCGATTAGGGTTTCACACAGGGGAGTTGAATGGATGGTGAGGCGGAAATTTCAGCTTAAGGCCCTTTAAATAGGACACAAACCCGGAAGATTAGGGTTTCTTCTAATAGCGCCAACTCGCTGAGTTGGTCTCTCCGACTCGTCGAGTTGGTTGTAAAACCTACATGGTCTAATCGTCTCTACTCGACAAGTTGGGGCACCCACTTGTCGAGTTACTCAGTTTACTAAAAAATATTATATATAAATATTATACCTGGGAGTCAGGATGTTACACTAACTAAATTAAACTAGAACATTATAGTAAAGAAGAATATTTGAGAGGATTCTTGAACACTTAGAAGATTGTATTCAAGATGGTGTGTCCATATCTTTCACACTTGATGGATGTTTATACTACATATCATCATATTCTTACATCATCAAAATAGTAACTAAATAGTTAAATGAAACTATTTGAAGGGTGAAAAATGTTCATCCACAAAATAGTAACTAAATAGTTAAAGGAAACTATTTGAAGAGTGAAAAATGTTCATCCACATGCTATCTCTAACTCAATGATTTTATGGATTTTATAACACTCCCCCTTCGATGACATTTTTTCAAATCTGAGTTCAACCTTGAAGCACTACCTCGTTAAAAACCATGCTAAAAAAATCCAGTGGGAAAATTTTTTTGCGAAAGGAAAAAAAGTGCAGTGTATAGTTGACTCCCCCTTATTTAGACATCTGTCACATTATATTCTATGAACATGTTGATGGGTTTTAGCCATAAGAACTTTCCTATGTGCGCATGCAAAACCCTATTGCTCGGATCTAGGCTTTCTAATTAAACATGCTTTGAATCCAAGACTTCTAATAGCTAATTAGGTTAAATAACAATGATGAAACAGATCTAGAATCATACCTTTGAGTTCCTTGTTGATCTTGTTTGTCTTGGAGCTTCTAGAGTCACAAATGTCACTCCTCTAATGGCTTACAAACACCAATAGCAAGCAGGATGATTTAGGAGAGGAGAGGGGAGGAATTCGGCCAGAGGTTCCTTGCTTTAGGTTGTGTGTCGAATTCCCTCACCCCTAGGGTCTATTTATACTTGTAGACTCCTTAAGGGTTTCAACCTAAACCCTAATTGGATAATCTTCTCTTAAGGCTATCCAAATCCATTCCATAGATAACCCTATGGACGATTTTGGCTTATCCAAGCCCTAGAAATCGTCCATCCTATCTAGGATAAGGATTTACAGTCTAAAGTGTAACTATCAAACAATTGACAGTTTATACCCTCTTATTTAATTAATCTCTTTAAGTCACCAAATTAATACCAATTAATTTATGACTTATATTAATCAAATAGCCATATATTATTCCTTATAATATTTACTCTCTCTTAACAAATCATCCTTCAAGTTGCTATGGTGAAGGCAACCCAAAAGGACCATGCACAACCGGATATAGTTATAGCCTTAGACACTATTCCAACAGTCTCCCACTTGGATAAGTCTCCCACTTGGATAAGTCTAGTAACTATACAAGTACAATTCGGTTTGCAATCGTAGCTCTCAAAGACGCTGTCAACTCTGATCTAATCAATCTTGTCCTTTAGATAAGGGATCGTACAGTCCTCTGTTAGATATCATGCTGACAATCCTATGGAATGGTTAGTCATGCATTTAAATTTCTCGATCTCCGATTTATTTGACATAGAACTTAATCAAACACATCAATTCAGTTCTGACCGGGCCTAACACATAAGACAAATCAAATCATCGAGTGGCCAAGATATCTCTTCTACCCTCTTAGGATAAAATTTACAGATAAACTTCGACTTATATGCATTTACTTATTCATTAACCAACAATACACAACAATGCGTTTTATAACATCAAGTTACTGATGCGTTTTCGCATTATCAATGCACAATCAATTAACAAATAATAAACCATATATCTAGGTTTTAAGACTATATGATATTATCGTCTTGCGATCACCTTTTATATCGTATTCCATAAGGTGATTCCAGCAAGCGCGGGTTTATTCCAATGCTCAAAACCAGTTCATAAGCACTCATGAACGTTGCAGCAACCCTTGCTATGTCTAACACCATTTAGACATTCTACACACCAATTCATGACAATCTTCATTCATATCTACTCCCAACATATGAACGATTGTGGACCATTTGAATAATTCGATTATTCCTAATAAACTCAATTATTCTGGAAGTCAAAACATGCAAAGTGAAACAATAGTTAAACAACTAACATGTGACAGTAACTTTACTCATAAATAAAACTCCTTTATTTAATCATCAAATGTTAATTACATTTATCTATTATACGTTTCTCATACTATCTAATCTATACTAATATCATCCTTCAGCCCAATACTCCTAGCATGCTGCAAGTGCTTAACCCTACTCAGTCCCTTCGTAAGCGGATCTGTTGGGTTATCTTCTGATGATATCCTCTTCACTACGAGTTGTCCTTCTTCTACACGATGTCTAATGAAGTGATATTTTCTGTCGATATGTCGAGATCTACCATGATCCCTCGGTTCCTTGGTCAAGGCAACCGCACCTTCGTTATCACAGAAAATCTCTATGGGCTCCTTTATGGCCGGTACAACTCCAAGATCACCAATGAAGTTCTTTAGCCATATTGCCTCCTTCGACGCTTCGCTCGCTGCGATGTACTCTGATTCGCACGTTGAATCAGCTACGGTTTCTTGCTTGGAACTCTTCCAAGTCACTGCTCCTCCATTTAGGGTAAAGACCCAGCCCGACTGCAAACGGTAGTTGTCCCTATCGGTCTGAAAGCTGGCGTCACTATACCCTCGCACCTTCAAGTCATCACTCCCTCCAAGGACTAAGAACCATTCTTTCGTCCTCCGAAGGTACTTAAGGATGTTCTTCACCGCAATCCAATGTGCTTTGCCAGGGTTCCCTTGATATCTGCTAACCATGCTCAAAGCGAAGGCTACATCAGGGCGAGTACAAGTCATAGCGTACATGATTGAGCCAACTGCGGAAGCGTATGGTACTCGGCTCATTTCTGCTATCTCAGCTTCGGTACTCGGACTTTGAGTCTTACTCAACTTGGCATTTCCTTGTATTGGTAGTTCTCCCTTCTTTGAGTTTTCCATACTAAAACGTTTTAGTACCTTCTCTAAGTAAGTATTCTGACTAAGTCCAATTAGTCTCTTACTTCTTTCTCTTACTATCCTTATTCCCAAAATGTAAGAAGCCTCTCCGAGGTCCTTCATAGCGAAGCACTTCCCGAGCCAGGACTTAACCTCCTGCAGAGTCGGGATGTCGTTTCCTATGAGTAATATGTCATCGACATATAGAACGAGGAAGCTTACTACACTCCCACTGGCTTTGACATATACACAAGATTCGTCTTCGCTTCGTACAAATCCAAACTCTTTGACTTTCTCATCGAAGCAAAGATTCCATCTGCGAGATGCTTGCTTAAGTCCATAAATGGACTTCTCAAGCTTACACACTCTATTCGGATGCTTCGGATCCACAAACCCCTCTGGCTGAGCCATGTAACCATCCTCAGCCAACTTTCCGTTAAGGAAAGCGGTCTTGACATCTATTTTCCAAATCTCATAATCATGAAATGCGGCAATTGCTAGCATCACTCTAATAGATTTAATCTTCGCAACTGGTGAGAAGGTCTCATCATAGTCAACTCCGGGAGTTTGAGTAAAGCCCTTCGCGACCAATCGCGCTTTATATGTGTGTACGTTCCCATCCACGTCGGTCTTCTTCTTGAAGATCCACTTGCACCCTACAGTCTTACGTTCGGGCACATAATCAACCAAATTCCAAACTTGGTTATCGTACATGGATTGGATCTCGCTATCCATCGCCTCTTTCCATTTCGTAGACTCCGGGCTTGCCATGGCTTCCTTATAGCTATTAGGTTCATCAAGATTTACTAGTGTACCATCACTAATATACGTTTCCCCTTCAGTAGTAATATGAAAACCATAAAACTGGGGATGAACTCTAACTTTATCGAAACGTCTAAGAGGTAAGGACTCGTCAATCGGTTCAACCAGAGTTTCCTCCTCGGGTTGAATGCCAGCGGTAGAGGTTCCTTCATCTATCGACTCTTGAATCTCTTCAAGTTCGATTTGCCTCCCACTGTCTCCTTGGCTTATGAGTTCTCGCTCTCGGAAAACTCCTCTCCTCGCAACAAAGACAACATTGTCCTTTGGTCTATAGAAGAGATATCCAAACAATGTCTGCGGGTAGCCGATGAAAATACATCGCTCACTTCGAGGTTCAAGCTTGTCATGAGTATCTCATCTTACGAAAGCCTCGCAACCCCAAACCTTGATGTGTTCCAACAAGGGAGCTTTCCCCGTCCACATCTCGTGAGGTGTTTTGGCAACCTTCTTAGTTGGGACTCGGTTAAGGATATGGGCGGCAGTCTCTAAGGTATACCCCCAAAAGAAGATAGGTAGTGAAGCACAACTCATCATAGAGCGAACCATATCCAATAAGGTTCGATTACGCCTTTCTGCCACACCATTCAACTGCGGTGTCCTAGGAGGCGTCAATTGCGAAACTATTCCACACTCCTTGAGATAATCGTGGAATTCAAGACTTAGGTACTCTCCTCCTCGATCGGATCGAAGCATCTTGATTTTCCTGCCCAATTGATTCTCCACTTCATTCTTGAACTCTTTGAACTTTTCAAAAGTTTCTGACTTTTGCTTGATTAAGTAGATATACCCATATCTACTATAGTCATCGGTAAAAGTCACATAGAAGCGGTTCCCATCCTTCGTGGTTGATCTAAAGGGTCCACATACATCGGTATGTATTAGGTCCAATAGCCCCTCACCCCTTTCACAAGTACTCGTGAAGGGTGACTTAGTCATCTTTCCAAGTAAACAAGACTCGCATGTGTCATCTTCCCTAAGGTCGAATGACTCCAACACTCCATCCTTTTGGAGTTGGGCTATGCGTTTCTTGTTGACATGTCCAAGACGACAATGCCACAAGGATGCTTTATCCATACTAGTGGAAGAATCAATATTCAAAACATCATTTCCTAAGTTATCAACAATCATAACAGTTTCATATATTCCATTACATGGTATAGCTTCAAAGTAAAAGACACCATTTAGATAAGCCAAAATAGAACCATTCTTATTATTAAAAGAAAATCTAAATCCTTGTCTATATAAACCATGAAATGAAATGATGTTTCTAGCCATTTCTGGCGAATAGCAACAATTGTTCAAATCTAAAACTAAATTATTCCTAAGCACTAAAGAATACACTCCAATCTTGGTCATAGGCGACGATCTTCTGTTCCCCATGATTAGATTGATCCTTCCTTGCTCCACATCCCTACTTCTTTTTAGTCCCTGCACATTAGAACAAATGTGATAACCGCAACCGGTATCAAGAACCCAAGAAATAGCATGATTAGAATCGTTAGATTTGATTGTGTATATACTTGCGAAAGATGGCTTGATCTTTCCTTCCTTGATGGCTTGCAGGTAATCCGGGCAGCTTCTCTTCCAATGTCCTATCTTGTGGCAGTGGTGGCACTCTGCCTCCCTTGGGTTGGAACAGGGCTTAGAGGGATCAACTTTGGTCCCACTAGAAGAGGAACCATCTCGGGCTTTCACCTTTCGATAGTTATTCGATGAAGCTTTCCTCTTCTTTCCAATAGCCAAGACAGGAGCAGCGGATGGATTGGGAGTTGGTGCAACAAACTTGTCCTTGAAATTGCTCTCAGCAACCCTCAAGAGACCTTGGAGTTTGCTTAGGGTGACCTCCTCTTTGTTCATGTGGTAGGTCATCCTAAATTGGTTGTACATCGGAGGCAAAGAGTGAAGCACCATGTCGATCGCTAAGTCTTCGCCGAAGTCAACATTTAACTTGCGAAGGCGGTCGACATACCTTTGTATCTTTTGCAAGTGCACGGTAAGAGATTCTCCATGACCCATCTTAGCGGAGATCATGTTAGTGAAAATCTCGTAACGCTCTTGTCTCGCGTTTTGGTGGTACCTCTCCAACAAGTCTTGATGCATCTCGTATGGATACATGTCCTCGTAGGACTTTTGGAATTCGGAGTTCATGGTGGCGATCATGATGCAATGTACTTTCGTTGCATCTCGCTCATGAGTTTCAAAGGCGGTGATTTCGGCGGGAGTAGCAACTTTGGGGTTGATTTTCTCGAGCTTCTCATCGAGGACATACTCTTTATCCTCATAGCGAGCAATGGTGCGAATGTATCTTATCCATTCGCTAAAGTTCGTTCCATCGAAGGTGACCTTTTTGCAAAGGCTCATCAACGTGAAAGAACTAGCAGCAGCGTTGTTTGCGTTTGACATCTATAGAAAGGACAAAGATAGATTAGAACATGAATCCCTAATTATCACCCAATAAGAAAAATTAGGGCTAGGATCCAACAATAACATTTACATACTAGAAAAGGGATGTCGTAATCTAATATGCAAATAAATTGAAGGTAAGTGAATGACGATTCACTAATTCTCCATTACAAAACTTAAACTATTAGTCCTAAGTGTTTTTGAGAATTCCTAGGTTCGGATGAGATTCATTGAACTATTCAATGGCATGTTTAAATCTCGATATGCCCCTCTTGTTTGTGACTGGGATGCCGAGGATCACAAAGCGGGTGTGAATTACCATGCAAATTCACATGGTGCCTTCATTGTAACGATCACCTATTCGATGTGCCGGTAAACCACACACGCTCCATCTAACTATGATAAACAATGAATCACCCTTTGCCACCTTCGCTTAGAACCAATTAGTGTGTCGGTAAACCACACACGCTCCACTAACTTCTTAGCAAGGTGCAAAGTGTAATTTCATGGGATTGCATCAATTCACTTTTCCTAAAGTAACTAAGATTGGGAAAGTTTTAAAACGTGTAGTTACTTTGTGTTTCTTATTATACTTTTAATGAGAGGATGAGGTTGCCCTATCCTACCCGTTCGGCTAACGACCCTCCACCAATCAAGCAAGCGGTGGGTGTGAGTGTACACCCATTAAGCGCCATTTTATAGGCCGCAACCTTATACCCACCTTATAGATCGGCTTCGTGAATGAGGCCTACTAGCGGTAAGACTAGCATTTAGTTATACATATATATATTATTCTAGTAATATCATATAAGTATAGGGTTGTATTTTAAAACCTTTTAAAATCTAGGGTTTGAAATTTAAGTTGTCTAAATTAAAACTTTTAATCACAAATATAAATTTCAAAACTTTAGGGTAGGTTTTAAACATTTAAAACATGGAGGATCAAATAACAAATAATTCCAATTAACAATTAATATCCTAATTATCTTTATTTGATTTATCTAAGATTCTTTCAAGATAATTATCAAAATAATTAATCATTATCATATAAGAAAATTAAATATTTTATTAGATGATAAATATCTTTAATTAGATCAAGATAATAGTCATATTTATCAAAAAATCGGATTTAGATTGATCTAATATGATTAAGGTAAGTTTGCATAAGATAATTATGAAAAAATCCCGAATCTGGCCATTCCTGACGCCTGGACTCGCCGAGTCACAAGGGGACTCGCCGAGTCAGGCCTACTCGCCGAGTCCACCTTGGAACTCGCCGAGTCAGTGACTCATAAACCCAAAAATCGAATTTTGCAGGTTTGTATCAGTTAATCAAGCAACAATTTAAAGAAAACCAAGCTAGGCTCTGATACCACTGATGGGTTTTAGCCATAAGAACTTTCCTATGTGCGCATGCAAAACCCTATTGCTCGGATCTAGGCTTTCTAATTAAACATGCTTTGAATCCAAGACTTCTAATAGCTAATTAGGTTAAATAACAATGATGAAACAGATCTAGAATCATACCTTTGAGTTCCTTGTTGATCTTGTTTGTCTTGGAGCTTCTAGAGTCACAAATGTCACTCCTCTAATGGCTTACAAACACCAATAGCAAGCAGGATGATTTAGGAGAGAGGAGAGGGGAGGAATTCAGCCAGAGGTTCCTTGCTTTAGGTTGTGTGTCGAATTCCCTCACCCCTAGGGTCTATTTATACTTGTAGACTCCTTAAGGGTTTCAACCTAAACCCTAATTGGATAATCTTCTCTTAAGGCTATCCAAATCCATTCCATAGATAACCCTATGGACGATTTTGGCTTATCCAAGCCCTAGAAATCGTCCATCCTATCTAGGATAAGGATTTACAGTCTAAAGTGTAACTATCAAACAATTGACAGTTTATACCCTCTTATTTAATTAATCTCTTTAAGTCACCAAATTAATACCAATTAATTTATGACTTATATTAATCAAATAGCCATATATTATTCCTTATAATATTTACTCTCTCTTAACAAATCATCCTTCAAGTTGTTATGGTGAAGGCAACCCAAAAGGACCATGCACAACCGGATATAGTTATAGCCTTAAACACTATTCGAACACATGTTGCATTCTGATGCCATGGACATGTTTCCTGAAAATTGTAGTAAGGTGTCTTCGTAAAAAGGTCTGCTGCATTGTTACTGGATTGAACCCATTTGATTTCAACTTGATGGTTCTTTATAAGCTCTTGAGTGTACTCAAAAAACTTTGGAGGTATATGTTTTGTCCTGTCACTCTTGATATATCCTTCATTCATTTAAGTGACACATGCTAAGTTATCTTCATATATTAACGTTAGATGTGAGGATGTGTCATCGTTCTCCACTATGTACATTCTCCACTAGTTTCATTTAATGCAATTACTTCACTATGATTTGAGGATGTGGCAACAAGTGTTTGTTTTTCAGAACGCCAAGAAATTGCAGTACTTCCATTCATGAATATGTATCCAGTTTCAGATCTAGCTTTATGAGGATCAGAAAAATAACCTGCATCTGCATAACTAATGAAGCCTTGTTTTAAATTGTTAGGATAAAGTAATCCTAAATGACTAGTTCCTCGAAGGTATCGAAAAATATGTTTGATTCCATTCTGATGTCTTTTTGTTAGGGCTGAACTAAATCTTGCTAGCAAGTTTACAGCGAAAGAAATGTCAGGTCTAGTACAATTGATAAGATACATAAGAGATCCAATTGCATTAAGGTATGGTACTTTTGGACCAAGGGTTTCTTCATTTTCTTCGCATGGACGGAATGGATCCTTGTCAATATTTAATGATCTAATAACCATTGGAGTTCTTAGAGGATTGACATTGTCCATATTGAAACGTCTCAAGACTCTTTATGTGCAATTTGATTGATGCACAAGTATCTCGTTAGGCATATGCTCAATCTATAAAGCAAGACAATATTTGGTTTTTCCAAGGTCTTTCATTTCAAATTCTTTCTTCAAAAGTTCAATCACTTCAAGTATTTCTTTATTTGTGTCCAATAATGTTTAGATCATCAACATAGATAGCAATGATGACATATCCGGATGTTGATTTCTTAATACATATGTATGGACAAATAGTGTTATTTTTATAACCTTTACTTGTCAAATAATCTCTTAAACGATTGTACCACATGCGCCCATATTGCTTTAACCCGTACAAAGATCTTTGTAATTTTATAGAATACATTTCTTTGGGTTTTGCACTTAATGCTTCAAGCATTTTAAATTCTTTAGGGATTTTCATATAGATATCACTATCAAGTGATCCAAACAAGTAAGTTGTAACAACATCCATAAGACGCATCTCTAAATTTTTAGATACTGCCAAGTTGGTTAAATATCTGAAAGTGGTTGCATCCATTACCAGTGAATAAGTTTCTTCATAATCAATTCCAGGTCTTTGAGAGAAACCCTGAGCAACAAGCCTAGCCTTGTATCTTACAATTTCGTCTTTCTCATTTATTTTTCGTACGAAGATCCATCTATATCCTAATGGTTTCATGACTTTAGGTGTGAGGATAATGGTCCCAAAAACCTTTCTCTTGTTAAGAGAATTTAATTCAACTTGCATAACATCCTTCCGTTTAGCCTAATCATTTCTTCTATGACATTCAATGACAGATTGTGGTTCTAGATCATCATTTATAATATCACATGCAACTAAATAAGAAAATATTGCTTCTATATTGTCAGTTTCATTTTGGTCACATATTCTATTTTTTTTTGCCATAATGTTGTGCATCATCCTCCTTTCCTGGGGAAATTTGAATAATTTGTATTTCTCCAGGAACACTTTCCTCATGATCTAGTGCACTTTCTACTCTTCTTCTTTTTCTTAGGTTCTTATCCTTAGAACCAAATGGTCTTCCATGCTTCAAACGTGTTTTAGACACTTGAGTGACTTTATCATCAGATTGTCGATGTGGAATTTCAATTCGAGCTGGAACATTAACACCTAGTATATATGATTTAGTCACCCTTTTTGTGTCAATAAATGCATTAGGTAATTGATTTTCCATTTCTTGGAAATGCATTATCTTTTGAACTTCCATGTCACATTGCTTTGTGCGAGGGTCAAGATATGATAAAGAAGGCTCATGCCATGACACATCCTTTTCCTGAATATTCTTTTCTCCACCTAATGATGGGAAATTTGCCTCATCAAATTGGCAATCTGCTAGGCATGCTGTAAAAACATCATCTGTTAATGGTTAAAGATATCTTATAATAGAAACTAACTCATAACCAACATATATTCCCAACCTTCTTTGAAGACCCATTTTTGTCCATTGAGGTGGTGCAATAGGGACATATACTGCACATCCAAAAATTCTCAAATGGGATATATTCGGCTCTTGACCAAGAGCCAGTTGTAGTAGAGAATATACATGATATGAACTTGGTCTCATGCATATCACTGATCCAGCATGTAAGAGTGGATGGCCCCAAACAGGAACATGAAGTTTGGTCCTCATTATCAATGGTCTAGCTATTAGCTGGAGACGTTTAATCAGTGATTCAGCTAAAACATTTTGTGTGTGTACATGAGCAACTAGATGCTCAACAACAATTCCTACAGACATACAATAATCATTAAATGCTTGTGAAGTAAATTCACCAAAATTATCAAGTCTCACACTTTTGATAGTATAATCAGGGAAATGTCCCCTTAATTTAATAATTTGGACAAGTAACTTTGCAAATGTCATATTACGATTTGATAATAGGAAAACATGGGACCATTTTCTAGATGCATCTATTAAGACCATAAAGTATCTAAATGGTCCAGATGGTAGGTGAATCGGTCCATATATATCACCTTGAATTCTTTCTAGAAATCTAGGTGACTCCCTTTCAACTTTCATTGGAGAAAGTTTGATTATTAATTTTCCAAGGGAACAAGATGCACATGGTTTTATGCTATTGGATTGAGGTAACTTTTGGTCCTTCAATGGGTGCCCATGTGTATTCTCAACTATCCTTCGCATCATTGTTCATCTTGGGTGGCCCAACCTATCAAGCCATAAACTGAATGTCCCAGGATCATAAAGTTTTCCTTTGATTACCATATCTGATTAAACCATATTTATATATGTATAATGCAGACTAGAATCAAGTGTTGGTAGTTTTTCAAGAACATGGTTTTAATCTATAACACACATATATTTCTTATTTTCAATGGTCACAGTTTTTGTGTCATATCCTTTGAAATATATGTCACTGAAACTTAGTAAGTTTCTTTTAGACTTTGGAGAAAATAAGACATTTTCTATACAAAAGCTTGTACCATTTGGTAATATAAAATGGGCTTTCCTAGTTCCCTCTATCAAGTCTGCACGACCTAATATTGTATGTATGATTGTTTTTGTTGGTACTAATTTTGAAAAATATTTTCTTGATTTCAGAATAGTATGCGTACTACAACTATTTGCTATACAAAGATCTCCAACCCTTTCATGGTGTTGTGCTCCAGTTGGATTCATATTGAACTTCACATATGAAATAAATAATAAGCGAATAAACATAATGATAGTAATTATTATAAAGAATTTTCATTTATTGTAGGAAATACATTACATGAAAAACAATTTTATTAGAACAATAATAGAAATTTTTAGTTTATGTCTTCCATGTCATTGTAGAAATCATCAAAAGTTAGCGGAGTGAATTCAACATTATCAACGAGGTTTGCTTCTTTTCTTTTTCCTTTAATGGACTCTTAATAAGGTTGACAAAGATGTACAGGTGTGCGACAGGTCCTTGACTAATGGCCAGTGCTACCACATCTATAACATGAACCATCAAATTTTTATGATGTCTTAGTATTATGCCTTGCCACTTTGGCCTTATCTTGTGTATGGACATTGTTTCTTTGTGAAGATTGGTAGTTATTCTTTTTCTGGCCACGACCACGATTATTACCTTGTCCATGACCAGAATTATGGTTTTGATTATGGCTTTGGTTTAGATTAAGAAGGAAACGCAAGGAAGAGGGGTTCGATTTCCTTATGATTGTGGCTGTTATGTGTAGCGTTGTGATTACAAGCTTAATATTATTGTACATAAGGTAATTGGTATTTACCTCTTAAATTTCAAGAAACAGGCAATATGTTTAATTATATATATATATATATATATATATATATATATATATATATATATATATATATATATATATACACACACACACACTAGTGATATACCCGCGCGATGCAGCGGTGATGATTTGTTTTATTCCTGCAATAAGTTTGTGGTCGAAAATTTGTTTCATTTCGGGGTCATCAATTTTTTTTATTTCAGTGTAGGTTATTATTTGGATTGAGAATAAAAATATGCTATTTTGTTTTCAAAAGTTTGTGATTTTTACTTAGAAAAGTTTTTTTTTACACTAAACTATGTAATCATGACCTTATAACAAACATAGAGTATCTTTGCAATAAAAATTCAAAATTTATTTTCTTAATACGACTATTAGCAACAGTTAAAAAATAATTATTGTCAATCATTTTAAGGATTCATTTTTATTTTGACATCGATTGAAAAAAAATATTATATGTCATCTAAAAATTGTTAAGTTATTTAACACTACAACACTGATAAATACAATCACACACAATGTTGTATATATTTTTGTACGTCTTAAATATCAATAACTCTATACAAATATATTGTCGAAATCCAAATTCCATCTGTTTGTGGTCGGTTGACATATATTGTGGAATATTTTATCAGCTTTTCCATGACGTTATCGACCTATACGTAACTTGAACCTAAATTAAAACTTGAACATTGAGGTTATTAGTTACATGGTCCTTTTTAAACTGTTTATTTTTATGTCACTTAAATGTATTTATAGTTTTTTCTTAAATGCCATCAAATTTGAAAGTAAAATTTAATCCACGGATATAATACATTTGGTTTGATCATAGTTTCTTATTAATTAAAATTTAAAAGCTATTATTTGCAATTATAAAGAGTTATAAATGTTAATAATATTCGATATATGTATTATATCATAAATATTGATGGTATATTTTGAACATCGTTTATTATAGTAAAAATGACTCGCTTTGAATCATTAATAAAAGTAAAGAATACTAAAATCAAAAAATCAAATTAAGTGAAAACTCATTATGACTTTAGATGTGATAGTTGAGTGTGTTAAGCGTTCAATATTTTTACTCTTATCCACTTACTAGATGAATCTATACCCGTTGTGTGGGAATAGAATTATATAGTTAAAATAATAATTTTTACCAAATTATTATTTAATATTTCAACATTGAAGCAAAATGTTAGTAGTAAAGCAAACATATAGTTACCATATTAGTTTTATTAAACATTATAGTTTAATTTTTAAGTCATTGTGATATATACAACTATTTGATAATTTTATAAACCGTTTAAAATTGTGTAAATTATATATCAAATGAATGATAATATAATGGGTAATAAAACGTATGAACAAAAATATAAACTGCAACTTTTTAAAACATAAAAATAGAAGAACATCTATTATAACATTTGTATTAAAAAAGACATATATGCAACGAATAATAAAAAATATGATAAATAAACACTATAACTTTTAATAATATAAAAACACAAAACGATCTATTATAACATTTATATTAACTCTTCATATTTAAATCACATATCTCTTAAAATACATTAATGTTTTTAATGAGCAAAACTTTATAACCTTATAAAAATAAGGAAAATAAAAAGTTATTAGTAATTACTAATTAATAATTATAAGTTCAAAACTTTTGAATTGTAACTAATAAATATACATAAATTAGAAACTTTTGAGTTGTAGTGTGAGTTTCAAATGAATGCATATTATTATTATTATTATTATTATTATTATTATTATTATTATTATTATTATTATTATTATATTCGTTTAAATAATTGGTTTTGATGCATCATTTTAATCCCTTCAATTATTAAACATAAAGATATTTAATTATAAATTTAAAACATACATAAGTGCATATACATGTTAAACAAATCACAAATAATATATATATATATATATATATATATATATATATATATATATATATATATATATAATATTTCGTAAATGTCATATGTAATTTTTGTCGTAGTAATATGGATAAATTACTTTCATATGAAGAACATATTATGATAAGTCTATCATAAATACACATCAAATGTTAAAAATTATGTTATCTTTTAAATATTATCTTTTAAATATGTTTTGTAGGATAACCCAACAAAAAAATAATAGAAAATAAACATGATCAGAATAGAAAAACGACAATCAAATAAATAAGAGCATTGGATGGTTGAATATATAAATAAAGATGTTACATAAACATACATTTAAATCAAAAGAAAAAACTAATATTCATTAACTTTGCTCAAACAAATAAAACCTATATCCATTTTCTGAATTTCTTTCTTCATTTAACACCATTCAACCATAGAAACTTGATGACAATTCTTTACTAACCTACAATCAAAATATTTTTCTTGAAAAAGAAGAATAAGAAAGATATTCCAAGCAAAACATTGATGTTTGGAGAGTCACATTCAAGATTGAGTAATACATACAAATCACATATAACAATTAAATGAGAAACTAAATATAAAGAAAGAATAGAAAAGCTTCATTTGTTTTGTTAGAAAGATATTCCAAGCAAAACATGGATGTTATGACATCCTTCTAACATGTAAGATTTTATATAACACAAAAGACACAAAAGATTGACCTTTTTATAGTAAAATTTTCACTAAATGTTAATTAAAGATAATATAAGTTATAAAACTTTTGAGTGTTAAATCATAATTAAGAAAACTTTTGAGTTGCATTAGTTAAAAAAGGGGTTTCAAATGAATGTGGTTTGAGAAAGTTAAAAAATGGGGTTTCAAATGCATGAGATTTAAGAAAAAATGCTAGTTTTATAAGTATCTATGATATATCAGACCTCTATGGACTATTCTCAAGTTCACATGAACTTTTAACTTTTATATTATATATTTTATTGTTTTATATATATATATATATATATATATATATATATATATATATATATATATATATATATATATATATATATATATATATATAAAATGGGGTTTCAAATGCATGAGATTTAAGAAAAAATGCTAGTTTTATAAGTATCTATGATATATCAGACCTCTATGGACTATTCTCAAGTTCACATGAACTTTTAACTTTTATATTATATATTTTATTGTTTTATATATATATATATATATATATATATATATATATATACATATATATATATATATATATATATATATGTATATGTATATATATATATATATATATATATATATATATATATATGAGGGTTCAATTGAGAAAAAAAAAGGTTGAGAATGTGAGAATCATACTCAACCACTCATTTATTTTTGCCGCAAAAGCCTCCGTCGTACCAGCGGAAATAAGAAATGAATAGACATGTGTTTTCCAACAAAACATGTTTCCTTAAACTATGCTAAGCATTACCTTAATATATACAAACAAAATGGTTTTTACGTTTTTTTTTTAATTTTTAAGAAGCTATTTTTATCGAAAAATGATTTTAAAAATAACAAAATTCATGATTTTTTATTCTCTACAAATAGACATTTATATTGATATAATTTTAAGATAAAATAAAAAAATTATTTTTTTATATTTTCAGCTATCGTTATTCATAAGTGAATAAAAATCAATCATGTTTTTACTACAGTACATTCGTTATTCACTTATGAATAAAAACTATGATTAATTTTTTTTTTTACAATTTAAGTATTATTCATATATGAATATAACATATAGTAAACATAGTATATTCATATTTAAATATTAGACGATCCATTCACTTGTGGATATTACATAGTATATTCACTTGTGAATATTATATGGTATATTCACTTATGAATATTAGATAATATTTTCATATCTGAATATTACGTAGTATTACATGGTATATCACATGTGAATATTACATTATATATTCACTTATGAATATTACACAATATATTCACATATGAATATTACAATGTGTTTTCACAAATATATATAATTTTTATATGTTATTCACATATGAATAACATACAGACTTGTGAATATTATATGGTATATTGACTTATGAATATTAGATAATATTTTCATATTTGAATATTACATAGTATTATATGGTATATCACATGTGAATATTACATAGTATATTCATTTATGAGTATTAGATGATATATTCACTTACGAATATTACATAGTATATTCACATATGAATATTACAATGTGTTTTCACAAATATATATAATTTTTATATGTTATTCACATATGAATAACATACAAACTTGCATATTCGTTTTTTTGTTTTAATAATCATATACTGATTCAGATGAGAAAAGATATCCATATATAAATATAACGTGGTAATTTAGTTTATGCATTTCATCAAACAGTTAGAGTGCATACAATTTAACTTTTTTAAAAATGTTAAAAACATGATACTTTGACTATTTTAATATTACAAAATAGTAGATAGATAGAGAATTATATGAAATTTTTCAAAAAAAAAAAAACGATTTGATTTTTTTCTAACCTCAGTTTTGAATTTTTATTTGAGAATCGATGTTGAATGAATGATATGAAGTGGATTTTTTGTTGATTATCGATGATGTTGATCTAATAACGCTGTGAGTATAATTAATCGTAGATGTTAAAGATCTGATCGTATTCAAGCAGAATTGAAGGTTGGATTAAAAGAACAAAAAACGAATTTTTGTTGTTAACTGTTGAATCGTGTTGATAAACATGTTATTGACGAAGATCGATGATTGATTAATACCGGATGATGTTGATGATAGTTTAATTAAAGAAATCTGGATGATTGTTGAATGTTGGAGGAGAAATTTAGATGATGAACGATCGAAATTTTCTATAGATATTAATGGGTAAATGACACAAAAAACACTTTTTTTACACATAAATTCGATTTTGACACTGTGTTTTTTTTGTATCAATTTTGATACTGTGTTTTCCAATTTATTACAATTCTGACCACTTGACCGGTTAACCAGGTTACATGCTGATGTGGCATGATGACGTGTCAGTTTTGATGACGTGACATGCTGACATGATATGCTGATGTGTCAAAATTGAATTTCTTTTCTCACAAAAACCACTAAGTTTTCATTTTTTTCGATTTTGACACTAAGTTTAATTTTTTCTTTCAACTTTAACACTATGTTTTTTTGTTCAAAATCGAAAATCATTTTTTCCAATTTTGTTCAATGTTGACAATTTTCTATTTGGAACCGTATAAATATTTTTTTTAATACATTAAAACCATATAAATATGTTTTTTTTCAATTAACAACCATAGTTTTGTATAAATACATTTTTTTTACACTCAAACCATATTTTTATGTATAAATATGCATTAGTTATATGAAAATTGTATTTTATATTAAATATGCAACTTTAAAATGTGTTTGGAGGCGTGTAGTCGATCAAAACTCGGATATCAAGTTTGTAACTTATCAAATTTTTACCTCTTATTAGAAGCTTATGGTTAGTTTGATTCTCATTATATAACTAATGCTTTGAATGTAAGAAAAAAAAACACCTTGTATTTAAATAAAAATATGGTTTTTAAATGAAAAAGAATATGTTTATACGATTTAAAATTTAATAAAAAAAATATTTATACAGTTTCAAATGAAAAATAGACAAAATTGAACAAAATTTGATAAATGATGTTCGATTGGAACAAAAAAAAAACATAGTGTCAAAATTGAAATAAAAAATTAAACATAGTGTCAAAATCGAAAAAAAATGAAAACTTAGTGTTTTTTGTGGGAAAAAAAAATCAATTTTGATACGTCAGCATATCATGTCAGCATGTCACATCATCAAAACTAACACGCCATCATGTCACGTCAACATGTAACCTGGTCAAGTGGTCAAAATTGTAACAAATTGGAAAACACGGTGTTAAAATTGATTTAAAAAAAAACACTGTGTTAAAATCGAATTTCTGTGTAAATAAAGTGTTTTTTATGTCATTTATCCTTAGGTAATCAACCTTACCTAATTAATTACTTTACCATACTATAAAATTTTATAGTTATATTTACATATCATTATTATATGAACCGTATTTCTTTCATATGAAAAATATATAAACAACACTCGTTAATGCTTAAAAAAACAAACAAACTATTAATTATAAAACATTAAAATGTGTCGATTTTTAAAAAGTTTCATTAGTATAGATAATTAAGTTGGTGATTTTATTATATTATTTAAGTAGTTGTTTGTATATAATAAGATAAGAATGAAATTCTTTTATAATAATATATAAACATATCTTATTAAAAACCAGGACTAAAAGAACAAAACATAATTACTATAATATTTGTTGTTTTTTATGAGCCAATAAACTCATCTGAATCTCAAATCCACACATATCAAAGTATAGTTTTCGAAAACAACAGCAAATGAATATCTGCATTTTTTATGAACGACAAATGAATATCTCTCACACAACTGTATGTCATATTTGAATATACAACGATACAAATATTCAACTATTTGAACATAAAAAAACAAAATAATAGTTCATTAAAAAGGAAATCTAAATGTAGTTGAAAATTTACTTACAAATCATCTTAAAAAAAACATAAGCATAGTTCTTTTCAAAATTATCACAAACACATCTACAGAAATTTTGGTTTCGTAAACTAAAATCTAACAAAGACAATGCATAAATACATATGTAGCTAAATAGAAACACATATCCCTTTCAAGATAAGAAGTTCGTGATAGGATGAATGTTTACTAAAAAAAAGTAAACATGAATCTTTAGGATTGAAAAGCAACAAAAAAGAAAAAGCTAACTAACCATGAATGGTTAACCTCAAATAAGATGGATTGATGGATAACTGCTTTACTTAAACTCATATACAAAAACTAAAATCAATATACACCCAATCTAACGAAATACCAACCCCACAACATACACATAGATATGTAGGATCAAGAAAATAAAGTAAAATGAAAAATAATTGTGATGTGTATCTATTTTTTCGTTTCAAGCAGTGACGGAACTAGAAATTTCTATAAGGGATAGCACAAAAAAATCACAATAAAAGATAGTAAGATAAATTTCTTTAATTATGATTTCATTATAACTAACAAATTAGCGCAACAGTCTTACATAATTACATTTTAAAGTTGACATCTACGTTTTTCCATTTTCCGAAAGCACTTTATCACTCATTCAATCTTGACCTTTAAGATTTCTCATTTTAAAGTTGATCTCTACGATTACCCTTTTTAATTACGAATTCATTTCGAATAGGTCATTCGAATAGGTCGTGATTGAGGTTGTGGCCGGGGATCTTTTCCTCCACCACTTTCATCATTAATACCAACATCTAATGTTCTTTTATTAAAAAAAAAAAAAAAAAAAAAAAAAAAAAAAAAAAAAAAAAAAAAAAAATCTAATTAAACCCTATTAAAATAAATAAAGATTTAAAATTCACAATTGAAGATTTTTACCTAATACAAATGAACAACTAATTAGCTAATTAGGTTTTCAATTTAAACAAATAAATTAAACTAAATCATAAAACATTAAAAATGAAAAATTAAATACTACTTGTTTCGTGACTTCGTGAGTGAGCAAGTGAAGGAGGGGGCAACAGGTAAGCTACATAAGTACCCAACCTGGCATTAACCCATCTCATATCAAACCATGTCTTTTAAGGGTTTTTACATGATGGTTTTCAGTAGAAAGATTTTCAAATCTAGGGTTTTCTATAGTAGTTGTAAGGGAGAAGAAGATGGGGTGGCTCAGAATGGCGGCAACGACAAATGGTGGTGGCGTTGTAGAGCGTACATGGCATATCGTCATGGTGTTGAATGGTTGTGATGGTGACAACAGGAGTTAATTTTAGGGTTTTTGGATTGCTAAAAAAGAATATGAAAAAATCATTTTAATTCGAGAAATAGATAGCCTTTAGTGGGGTGCATCTGTTTTTATAGGGTATTGTATATGAGTCTTTATTGTACACTAAGTTTTGATTGGTTTGGTTTAAATCACATGCCATCATCCCCAATATAATCTACATCATCCATCATAAATTCAATGGTCAATATCTTATCTCCTTGTTTTTAAGACAATTGTCTTAAAAATAAGATGGCCCACAAAGATGTATGTATTATAAAGTAGTAATATATATATATATATATATATATATATATATATATATATATATATATATATATATATATATATATATATATATATATGAGTAGTATCAAACGAGAACACCTAAAAGCTTGAGAACGCAAGAGCATATCTCATCCATCTATTATCTTAGATCTAAGACTATAATTAATTAGAAATTTTGTTATTATTAAAATGTTTAAATTCAATTAATTTGAATTAAAAATAAGAAAAGGGTATCATGGTAATTAATCATTCCCTTATTTTAAACAACTCCTAAAATCTCTCAATCTCTTTCTGTATAAACCTACAACTTCATCATTCACTCCCCCATTTTCGACTTCATCTTTCTCTGTATACCTAGGCCAGGCCTCCCTCATCTGTACATCAGTCTCAATAGCTCCGTCTGAATCAGACCTTCCTGGTGGTTATTCTTGGCAGCGAATGAAGAAGAAGAAAGGGAAAGAAGGAGGGTTCGGTAGCGGTAGGTTATCCCCCATTTTCGACTTCATCTTTCTTTGTATACCTAGGGCAAGCCTCGCTCATCTGTACATCAGTCTCAATAGCTCCGTCTAAATCAAACCTTCCTGGTGGTTATTCTTGGCAGCGAATGAAGAAGAAGAAAGGGAAAGAAGGAGGGTTCGGTAGCAGTAGGTTGATCACGAAGAGGAGGGGAAAAAAGAGCACAGGTTCTCGGTTTGATTAAAGAAAGGAGAAGGATGAAAGCAACAGAATGAGAAAAAACTAGTTCATCAAATTAAACATGATCAGGCTATAGTGGATTTGTGTCACACCCCAAAACCGAGAACGGCGGAATACGTTCTGGGGTGGAGGACGTCATGTACAATATCATAACAATTGCATAATAGTAAAAACAAGCGACAACAACCATTGCATTAATATAGTAATTGTAAATACAAGCGTGTTTTGTACAGTTGATAGACACCAAAAGTATAAACAAAAATACAAGATGGGTCTTGTATATGCTCCATCTTCTCAAAAGCTACACCAGTACCTGTCTATTTTTGACCTGAGAATACAAGTTATTTTGAAAACGAGTATCAGCATAAAGTTGGTGAGTTCATAAGAATTTAGTGTCATTACTTGTATAAAAATGTTTACAATCATGTAATGTAAAAGTTGTGATTAATGTTTGAGAACAGTAAAAATCCCTAAAAAATCCTATATTTTCCAGATTCGAGCATTTATAAGTTTAATCATTTAAGCGTGTAAAAGTATTTCCGGCTGGCTGTAGTAGTGTTGCAAACTTCAATTAGTAATATGTTTTTATTTACTTCGGGAAGTTAGTTTGACCTTTAATTCTTAGTGTGTAAATTTGGATAAGAAATGATTTCTCACGTAACCAATCTGAGTGATAATAGAGAGTCTGATGACCTTCCCGATCGTGCGTAGTGTAGCGATGTTTTGTCACCCCTGGGCCTAGTCGGCTCGGACTGTAGTTAACAGTCAGGATGTAATAGTGTCCGTCATGTATAGATCTATACATGTAGTGTTGCTTTCCTTCTGGGAAGCTCTGGTTACATGGTATTCACGCAATAGAGTGTCGTATAGAGGGATAGTGTGTCACATTCTGGATCAGTGTATTCTCTTGTATTATAGTATAGTGAACTTTTAGTATAGTATATAGAGTGTTCTCTTTAACTTGTATTAACTTGTATTAGTACAAATTATAGTGGGTATAATAGTGATAGAGGTAATGAGCAGTAGTCTTAACTATACCTATTATAGTTAAATAGAGTGTAGGATTGCATGCCTTTGGTTTACAAAGGTCTTAAATAAGGTGAACACTTTCATATCTAACAAAAATATGTATGATATATAACTAAGAATTCAACGACAATCGGACGGATAACAATATACCTAAGACCACAATCAAACAAGAACAGGAAATCAGGCGAGCTTTCGGTCCTAAGTCCTTCAAGTCTTACTTATATAAATATATTGGTGTAGATATAGTTTAAAATAAAACACAGTTTTAAAATAGTTTAACAACAATTTAACATATAAAAATGCGTTTGATAAGTATTTAAAACAGTTTTATTGACAAGTAGTTAAAAGTATAGAAAATCCTTTTTAATTGCAAGTTATAAATCACATGTGATTTGATAATATAACTTGTTGTATTTAACTTGTATCCCCCCCCCCCCCCAAAACATGTAAAAACATTTGAAAGGTTAATTAAGGGCTATGAACTCACCTGTAGCGAGTAGATCGGGTGGAAGTGTCGGGTGAGCGCTTGGTGTCAAGTGAAGATTTGAACACACTGTACGACCCTAGTAACATATGAAGACATATGTTTACATGTAATGAGTGACTAATACACTATTTAAACACATATAGGCATCCTAATGTGAAGAAAAACTCTTTGGTCAAGTGCTAGGAGGCTATTGGGTTGCAAGGAAGGAGTGTAAGGCCTCACTATGGAGTTTACTCCTCAAATACTCACCTTAGGTGAGTTTACGGTTGAGGGACCACTTCCCCCATGAGTTTATGGCCGTAAACTCATGGGAGGAGTGTATTTGTGTGCCTTCAAGTCTCTTGTATCACTAGGAAGGGTTCCAAGGTAAATTCCAAGGCTTGAGGGGTGTTTAGGGTTCAAAAGGGGCACTCCCTTAGATTTTGCGGTCCTAGGACCACTCCTTGGGAGTTTACGGTTGTTAACCCCATGGTTTATGGCCATAAAACCTTGGACACCCCCTTATACTTCGTTTTTGAGGTCCTTAGTTCACTCCTAAAAGTTTCTAAGTGAAGGTCTAAGGCTAAATATGGGGGTTTAAGGCTCAATTTGCATAATTTGAGGGAGTTTACAGCCTAAGAGTGTTCCTGGGCCGTAAACCCTCTTTCAAGCCTCTAAACATAATGTTTAATGTCTAAAACACTTCAAGGGTAAGTTGTAAGTTAGCCTTTAAGCCTAAGGAAGAGATTTGGGGGCATGTTGGCACACTTTTAGGGGTTACAGCCTAAGAGGGTTATTGGGTTGTAAACTCCTTGTTCTTGGCCTTCTTGGATGATTTTCAAGCTATATTGACATGTAATGAGTTTTAGAACAATCTAGGGTAAGAGAACATACAGTTTGGGAGCGGAAACTTGCGGATTTTTGGAAGAATCAGGCCTTGAAGAGAGAGAGAGAGTAGATAGAGAGAGTGACTAGAGTGGTAAAAAGTCTAAGTTGGTGCCCACTCAACCCTTATATAGGGTTTGAGTTTGTGTCCAGGTGGAAGTCTACCCGATACCGACGTTAAACGGGGCTTATGGTCGTACCAGATTAAATGGTCGTAATTTAACTTGTTTGTAACTAAAACTTTTTAAAAGATTATTGAGGGTGTTTCCCGTTTTTCTAATTTATTTTGATCCTTATGAAGTTATAATAACAGTTCAAATTTAATTTGTCTGATCCCAATGTTAACGGAAAAGTTTAATAAGAACGAGTTTTATTAACAGGAAAATGGGTTACGGTGACAGAATAAATTTCAGGTTGTCACATCATCCACCCGTTAAAGGGAATTTCGTCCCGAAATTAGAGTTCAAACAATCATGTTATTACAAGATAACTAAGCAAAAAGATGGGGATATTCAAGCTTCATTTGATCCTCGCGCTCCCAAGTAAACTTCAAGCTTCATTTGATCCTCGCGCTCCCAAGTAAACTCCGTCCCTCTTTTGGCATTCTATCGAACCTTCACAATTGGGATGCGGCTTAGTTTCATTCGTTTGACCTCCCAATCCATAATTTCCACAGGTTCTTCCACGAATTTGAGGCTTTTGTTGATCTCGATCTCGTCTAGTGGGATTACGAGGGTCTCGTCGGATAGGCACTTTTTCAAGTTCGAGACGTGGAAGGTAGAGTGTATATTACTGGGTTCGTGGGGTAGGTTAAGTTTGTTGGCTACGCGGTCGATTCTAGCGAGAATCTCGAAAGGCCCTATGTATCTTGGATTCAGCTTTCTACGCTTCCCAAAGCGTATCGTACCCTTCTAGGGAGAGACTTTCAAAAGGACTCGGTCTCCCACCTGGAATTCCAACGGTTTTCTCCGTTTGTCTGCGTAGCTTTTCTGTCGATCTCTAGCGGCTTTTAGTCGTTCACGTATCTGTATGATCTTCTCAGTCGTTTCTCGAATTATTTCCGGACCTGTGAGAGCGCTGTCATGAACGCATCCCTTAGCTAATTGAGTGTCACCCACCTCAGCCCAACACAGAGGGGATCTGCACTTCCGGCCGTAGAGGGCTTTGAATGGTGCTGCCTTGATGCTCGTGTGATAACAGTTGTTGTAGGAAAACTTGACAAGGGGTAAGTGGGTATCCCATGCCTTAACAAATTCGATCACACAGGCTCGGAACATATCTTCCAGGATTTGGATAGTCCTCTCACTTTGTCCATCGGTCTATGGATGGTAGGTTGTAGTCATGTCCAGCCTCGTCCCTAATGCGTTTTGCAGTGATTTCCAGAATCTCGAAGTAAACCTACTATCTCTATCGGAGATGATAGATATAGGGACATCATGCAGTCGTACGATCTCCTTAATGTATGTTTTGGTGAGTTTCTCCATCTTGTCTGTTTCCTTGATGGGCAGGAAGTGTGCGGACTTAGTCAATCTGTCGACGATGACCTATATGGTATCAAACCCACCCGTTGTCTTAGGTAGCTTAGTTACGAAATCCATAGTGATCTGCTCCAAATTCCACTCCGGTAACTCCGGTTGCTGTAGAAGACATGGTTGCTTCTGGTATTCGACCTTGACCTTAGCGCAAGTAAGGCATTTACTCACGAAGGTAGCAATCTCTGCTTTCATGTTAGGCCACCAGTATGACTTTTTAAGATCATATACATCTTATCTAATCCTGGTTGAATGGAGTATCGAGTGTTGTGGGCTTCCTTCATGACCAAGTCTCTGAAGCCACCGTGATGCAGTGTCCAAATTCGGTCCATGAGATATAAGGCTCCGTCACCTTTGACTTCCAAGTTCTTATCCATTCCTCGCAGGGATTCTCCCACCACGTTTCCAGGCTGCCACGCTTCTAGCTGAGCTTCCTTGATCTGTGCGGAGAGATGCGAATGGATAATCATTGTTAACGACTTGACTCTTCAACCAGAATGTTCCTTCCGGCTTAGGGCGTCCTCTACCACATTGGCTTTACCCTGGTGATAACGAATTTTGCATTCGTAATCATTGAGTAGCTCGACCCCCCGTCGCTGTCTGATGTTGAGCTCCTTCTGGTTGAATATGTGTTGTAGACTTTTGTGGTCGATGTATATCGTTCTCTTCGTACCGTAAAGGTAATGTCTCCAGATCTTTAGGGAGAATACAATTGCTCCTAATTCAAGGTCGTGCGTGGTGTAGTTGACCTCATGTGTCTTCAGCTGTCTTGAGGCATAGACGATGACCTTACCTCATTGCATCAGAACACAACCAAGCCCCTGATTGGATGCATCGCAGTATACCACGAAATCTTCTGTCTCTTCGGGGAGGGATAGTATTGGTGCGGTGCATAGGGCTTGCTTCAGGTTTTGGAACGCTTTTTCCTGCTTCTCTCCCCAATCAAATGTCACGCCTTTTTGAGTCAATGTGGTGAGGGGTTTTGCAAATTGAGAGAAGTTCTGAATGAATCGGCGGTAGTAGCCAGCTAGTCCTATAAATTGACGAATTTCTGTAGGCATATTCAGTGCTGACCAGTTTTCAATAGCTTTGATTTTGGATGGGTCCACATGGATTCCCTCTTTTCTAACCACGTGCCCTAAGAATTCGACTCTTCGGATCCTGAATTTGCACTTCGAGAATTTCGCATATAGCTTCTCTGATCGTAGGGTTTCTAGGACTTGTCGTAGATGATCTCTATGCTCCTCCTTACTTCGAGAGTAGATGAGTATGTCATCAATGAAGATAATGACAACCTGATCCATGTATGGACGACACACCCTATTTATTAAATCCATGAATACTACGGGCGCGTTGGTCAGTCCGAATGGCATTACTACAAACTCGTAGTGTCCATAATGAGTTCGGAAAGCTGTTTTTGGAACATCCTCCTCAAGCACTCGTAACTGGTGATACCTAGACCTAAGATCAATCTTGGAAAAGTAACTCGCCCCTTGCAGTTGGTCGAATAGGTCGTCTATACGGGGAAGAGGGTAGCGATTCTTGACTGTCAGCTTGTTGAGTTCTCTATAGTCAATGCACATACGAAATGATCCGTCCTTCTTCTTTACGAACAAGACCGACACTCCCCAAGGTGAGAAGATTGGTCTTATAAAGCCCTTGCTGAGCAGCTCATTAAGTTGACCGGATATCTCTTGCATCTCAACAGGTTCTAGACGATAGGGTGATTTGGCTACGGGGGTATCCCCTGGGACTAGGTCGATTCTGAACTCAACCTGACGTTTGGGAGGTAAACCTGGTAACTCCTCTGTAAAGACATCGGGGAAGTCGCATACAACGGGGAAGTCTTTTAAGTCTTTCGTTTTCTGGCTCGTTTCGACTACATGTGCGACGAATGTGCGATATTCCTTACGCAAGTATTTCTGGGCTTGAATACTCGAGATGATGCGAAGACTCGTACTGGGTTTGTCTCCGTAGATTAACATGGTTTCGTTATTCAGTAGATTTAGATGGATTGCTTTATCGAAGCACAAAATATCAGCACGATGGAGACTCAACCAGTCCATGCCCACAATGACATCGAAACTCTTGATCGATACTGGTATGAGGTTGATTGGGAATGAATGATCATCTAGCGTGAGGGTGCAACCCATGTAGATTTTGTTAGAGCTCTCTTTCTTTCCGTTATCCATTTCTACGACGAATGTTTATTTTAGTGGTTGTGGGGATTGCTTAAGTAAGTTTTTAATGTTTTGGTTTATGAAGCTTCTTTATGCTCCACTATCGAATAAGACACAAGCATAAGAGTTGTCAAGAAGGAACATACCCGTGACTACTGTGGGGTCTGCTACTGCTTCATTATGGCCAATAGAGAGTAGTCTTCCTATTCCTTCGATATTCCCAGCCTTCAGACAGTTTTTCTTGAAATGACCAACTTCACCGCAGCCACAGCAGGCCTGGCTCATTCCCGTGCTGGGGACTTGGTAGATAGGTTTGGGTTGGGATCTGCAAAAATGGACGGTATGGCCCTTCCGGTCGTAGTTGGTGTAGTGCAATTCACGGCAGAGGCCGTTATGATGGAAGGGGCACTTGGGACACTTGGGTAAGTTTCCAGCATAGGATTTGGCTGATACGGGGGTAGTAGGAGTGGTGGTAGGATGGACGGCCATGATCTGCTGGTTTTTGGAGGAGGATTGAGTTTTCTTGCCCTTCTTCTGATCCCAACGCCTCCTATTGTTGTCAGTTGATTTAGGTGGTCCAGTGGTAATCGCCGTGGTTGTTGATGGGGTGGAGGGAGTTTCATGATCAATTAACCTCTGGGCCAATTCCTTGGCGCTATCAAATGTCATAGGATGTGATGCTAACACTTTTCCTTGGTACGGGGGCACTAAACCCCAGATGTATCTCTCTATCTTCTTGCTTTCAGAAGGGATCATGTTGAGACGCATAGCTACCAGGTCACAGAACCTGACAGTGTAAGCTATTATATCAGTCCCCTTCATCTTGAGATTCCAAAGTTCTTCTTGGAGCTTCTGAACTTCACCCCTAGGGAAGTACTCGTTCATCATCAGGTCCTTCAGTGTGTCCCAGCCCATGGCATTGGCTGTTACCAAAGAGAGTGATATGACATGGCCATTCCACCATGTCATGGCCCTTTCAGTGAAAGTGGCAGCAGCAAACTTTATTTTGCTTTCTTCAGGGCATGAGCACTTTTTGAAGACAGCTTCAGTCCTTTCAATCCATTGGGGAAAAGCAAGGATTCCTCCGGTCCCATTGAAAAATGTCGGTTTGTAGTTCATAAATTCTTTATAAGTACACCCCTGTGTACGTGAGGGAATTTCACCATGCCTGGAGTTAATGCCCATTCCAGCTCTACTGGCATCATCGGAGTTCATTTGAGCCATAGCGGCTATTACAACTGCAGTTACAGTTGTTTGAAACATCACAGGATCGAACTGTGGAGGAGGAGGTAGTGGAGGTGGAGTTTGAGTTGCAGGTTTGCCTCTGTTCGGACGCTTGCGGGGAGGCATCTTTTACTGGAAATATATACAGATGAGGATAATAGTGAGAATAGATTGTAAATAAGTTGTGAGGGTTTCACGAACCAAAGTGACATAGTTCACTTATCAGATAGAATCATAGCAATAGAGTAGAAAAACACAAAACTTCAGACTTTCTCCCAAAGTGTGTAGCTGCCAATATTACTGGTATTAATGATGTAAAATGAATTCGGGAAAAGCGACTTAACAGTAGGTCTTACATCAAACCATAAGGGAGAATGTTGGCAGCCTAGAGGAATGTTTACAAACAAGTGATCTACCGAGCATAGAAAGCGAAAGGCTACTCCTTAAACAAAAGGGAAAGATAAGTAGATATTTTCTACTGGCGACGGGTACTCATTGGGCAAACCCTAAGATCAGCCAGTTGGCAAACAGCTTCCTGAAGATGTCTTTCCTGAACCCTCTGACATACTCAGATTTCCCTAACTTCAGCTCGAGATGCAGCTAGCTGTTGTTGTAGAGCCTCATTGGTCCTCCTAGTCCTATCCATGGCTTCTTCCAGTTGGCGGATACAGACAGTGTTAAGGCTGGAGTTGGAATCAATTTCCACGACTCTGCCGATGGCTGCTTGACCTTATTCGACATTCCTGGAAATCCTACGGACCATGATGGGCAAGACTCGGTCCACTGATCCTCCTTCGCTTATGTTGTAGAAGCTTCGGTCTCTATCGAAAGGTGCAGGCTGACCCTGCTCATTGCTCCAGACCCGGTTCAAGGTTATTTCCCACATGGGGGTGGGACCTTGAAATGCCGACGGGGATTAGGGTTTGGAGCTACTGGGGGTTGGTTGTTGACTTCTGGTTCAGAGTCGGAGCTATCCGAAAAACCTTCAGCACGGTGATCATCCAAAGGGATTGGGTGATCATCTTCTGGCTCCTCATTGAGCCATCCTCCATTTCCTTGGTTCGGATAATACGGATCGAAAGGATGGTGGAAGCCAGCCATGCTATCTACGCGAGAATGGGGAAAGAAAGGTTAATAGACGTACTAATCTAGGATACTTATAAGATGATCGTTATCAGTCAACCCAATACTTGCATAGTACATACCAATTACATGTAACCAAAGCAAGATAGTCCTTCAAATAAGTGACCCTAACTCTAGATCCCCAATCAAACAAGAATAGGAAATGAAGCAAAGGTCAAGGATTCTAAGTCTATAGCGCCCTAGTCACATCCACTTAGCAACTATTGCCCTACTAGTAACGACCCTTTTAGTTATCACATATGTAGTTAGTAGAGTACATAATACTCCTATAGCATTCTTGTTCTAACGTTCTTGTTGTAGCGTTGGTAAGTTTTTAGACTTGTTGCAACACCACAATCACTCTTAGGCACATGCTAGTCACTCCTGGAAAAATGTAGTTGATCAGGCTACATCCACCCAGATGTGACTATATGTCTCTAAGCCTAATTGTGTTGTTTAACAATCTTAATACTTTTGTTCTGTTCTAGTATGATACTGACCCTTTGTATTGGTGAATGTATATATATACTTAATTAAATATTTTAGCATTTAAAAGTATATATTCTTGGTCAGAGTGTTTTAGTCCCGAAGTGTTTATAGTTCGTATATCTTTTATGGGTTGATATACTTGATTCACTATAAACAATGCTCTGATACCAATCTGTCACACCCCATAACCGAGAACGGCGGAATATGTTTTGGGGTGGAGGACGTCATGTACAATATCATAACAATTTCATAATAGTAAAAACAAGCGACAACAACCATTGCATTAATATAGTAATTGTAAATACAAGCGTGTTTTGTACAGTTGATAGACACCAAAAGTATAAACAAAAATAAAAGATGGGTCTTGTATATGCTCCATCTTCTCAAAAGCTGCACCAGTACCTGTCTATTTTTGACCTGAGAATACAAGTTATTTTGAAAACGAGTATCAGCATAAAGTTGGTGAGTTCATAAGAATTTAGTGTCATTACTTGTATAAAAATGTTTACAATCATGTAATGTAAAAGTTGTGATTAATGTTTGAGAACAGTAAAAATCCCTAAAAAATCCTATATTTTCCAGATTCGAGCATTTATAAGTTTAATCATTTAAGCGTGTAAAAGTATTTCCGGCTGGCTGTAGTAGTGTTGCAAACTTCAATTAGTAATATGTTTTTATTTACTTCGGGAAGTTAGTTTGACCTTTAATTCTTAGTGTGTAAATTTGGATAAGAAATGATTTCTCACGTAACCAATCTGAGTGATAATAGAGAGTCTGATGACCTTCCCGATCGTGCGTAGTGTAGCGATGTTTTGTCACCCCTGGGCCTAGTCGGCTCGGACTGTAGTTAACAGTCAGGATGTAATAGTGTCCGTCATGTATAGATCTATACATGTAGTGTTGCTTTCCTTCCGGGAAGCTCTGGTTACATGGTATTCACGCAATAGAGTGTCGTATAGAGGGATAGTGTGTCACATTCTGGATCAGTGTATTCTCTTGTATTATAGTATAGTGAACTTTTAGTATAGTATATAGAGTGTTCTCTTTAACTTGTATTAACTTGTATTAGTACAAATTATAGTGGGTATAATATTGATAGAGGTAATGAGCAGTAGTCTTAACTATACCTATTATAGTTAAATAGAGTGTAGGATTGCATGCCTTTGGTTTACAAAGGTCTTAAATAAGGTGAACACTTTCATATCTAACAAAAATATGTATGATATATAACTAAGAATTCAACGACAATCGGACGGATAACAATATACCTAAGACCACAATCAAACAAGAACAAGAAATCAGGCGAGCTTTCGGTCCTAAGTCCTTCAAGTCTTACTTATATAAATATATTGGTGTAGATATAGTTTAAAATAAAACACAGTTTTAAAATAGTTTAACAACAATTTAACCTAGAAAAATGTGTTTGATAAGTATTTAAAACAGTTTTATTGACAAGTAGCTAAAAGTATAGAAAACCCTTTTTGATTGCAAGTTATAAATCACATGTGATTTGATAGTATAACTTGTTGTATTTAACTTGTATCCCCCCCCCCCTAAAACATGTAAAAAAAATTGAAAGGTTAATTAATGGGTATGAACTCACCTGTAGCGAGTAGATCGGGTGGAAGTGTCGGGTGAGCGCTTGGTGTCAAGTGAAGACTTGAACACACTTTATGACCCTAGTAACATATGAAGACATATGTTTACATGTAATTAGTGACTAAGACACTATTTAAACACATATAGGCATCCTAATGTGAAGAAAAACTCTTTGGTCAAGTGCTAGGAGGCTATTGGGTTGCAAGGAAGGAGTGTAAGGACTCACTATGGAGTTTACTCCTCAAATACTCACCTTAGGTGAGTTTACGGTTGAGGGACCACTTCCCCCATGAGTTTATGGCCATAAACTCATGGGAGGAGTGTATTTGTGTGCCTTCAAGTCGCTTGTATCACTAGGAAGGGTTCCAAGGTAAATTCCAAGGCTTAAGGGGTGTTTAGGGTTCAAAAGGGGCACTCCCTTGGAGTTTGCGGTCCTAGGACCACTCCTTGGGAGTTTACGGTGGTGAACCCCATGGTTTATGGCCGTAAACCCTTGGACACCCCTTATACTTCGTTTTTGAGGTCCTTAGTTCACTCCTACAAGTTTCTAAGTAAAGGTCCAAGGCTAAATAGGGGGTTTGTTGAAGATTGCCTTGGACTCGGCGAGTCTATTCCTTGACTCAGCGAGTCAAGTCACGAAACCCCAAACCCTTCGAGTTAAGACTCATATCAGTGAGTTGAGTGGGAACTCAGTGAGTTGGATAGGTCAGGACTCGGAAATCGGTAGACTCGGCGAGTCAGGGGCTGACTCGGCGACTTGAGTCGCGAATGAAAGGATTCTGAACATATGAACTCGGCGAGTCAGTAGGCAGACTCGGCGAGTAGGGTTGACCTAGAAGGTTGAATTTGACCAGAGTGGACTTAGTTGGCTTCGGAGGATAGTTTGACTAAGTGCTATATTGATATTGAAGCTCAGGGAGCTAGTGGAGCAGCAGTTTAGAGAGAGTTGTCAGACAACGGTCAAAGGGATTACCAGCAAGTTCAGCAGTACCAGACTACCAGGTGAGTTTCCTTTTGTGTGAATGGGTCTAAGGCCACAATGTCGGCCCATGTAGATACAAGTAGGAAGACCCAGGGGTTAGTCCTAGGCACTGTATGCCAGTATGATATTTAGGACCAAGGTCCATTGATAATGTGCGGGTGCCCAAGGAATGGTTTGCATGATATAGTATACTTGTTGTCTGTGTGATACTTGTATGTGCCTGGTAGGGAGGTGAATGTGGGCGAGGTCCCGCATCTCACCAATAGAAGAGTGTGGACGGTGTTCCACATGTCATTAGCAGCAGAGCAGGGGCGAGACCCAATTTAAGGAAAGAGTGAGTGTGGGTTGGGCTCGTATCTCACCACTAGTAGGGGTATGGACGGGGTTCCATGACTCATCAGTAGTAGGTCAGGGGAGAGGCCCATGATAGGTGAGGTGTTAGGATAGGATCCATTAGTATATGTTCAGCTTATGTGTTGTGATATGTTTATGTGCTATTATATGTTAGTGGACGAGGTCCAGTGACAGGCGAGGCCTAAGTGAAACATATCTGTATCCGAGTGGGGCTCGAAGCCAGGTAGGGCCATTGTAGCGGGCAAAGCCGAAATAGCAGGCGTGGCCTAGTAGGTGTTGTAGGTGTTTTATCAGGGTTTGTGGTAGGTTGGGGAACTCACTAAGCTTCGTGCTTACGGTTTTCAGTTTTGGTTTCAGGTACTTCCGGTAGCGGAGGGAAGAGCTCGGGGTGATCGCATGGCACACACCATTGATTTGTCAGCCTGGGATGTTTTACTCTGATAATGAAAATATGTTTTGGAAATGATACTAATTCATGTTATGACTTATGATATGTTTTATGAATATGGCTTGGGTAATGATTTAAAGAAAAAATTTTGGAAGGGATTTTTGGGACGTTACAAGTTGTTATCAGAGCCTTGGTTTTAGGGATTCGGACATACTCCTGCGTGTGTCTGAACTCAAACTAAGGGATTGGATAAAAAGTTTTCAAAATGAAAAGACAATTTTGTATAAAGAGTTTTTAGAAATAAAACGGTTTTAGAAAAGCGAAAAGAATTCCAAAAAGAAAAGAATTTTGATAAGAGAAAAGGGTGTGGTGCATGCAATCAGCCGAGCTCAAGTAAGTACCCTAAAATACCCATAAAAGTTTATGTTATGATTATCAGTTCGTAGAACAGCATGCTAGATTAGGACTAAGGATCTAGGAAGGATGCCTTATGTGTCTGTTATATGTGCTTTTAGCTGCATGATAGTGCGGATTAGACAGTAGTAGGATAACCTGTTTAGGTTATGCCTGGGTTTATGAGTTTATGTCGCATGCTAGTATAGATTCTTGATATGAGATTATGATTGTTGAGTATGTTATGGTTAGATTTTCCCTCGTCTGAATGCTTCTTGCTTTGTGCTTTGAGGGATTCTGAATGATGGGAATTAGCCATTAGATGAATACATCATGTCACATGTGATCAGGATTGAATAAGACAAAACTTCAAAAATGGTCCCTGTGGTTTCCGAAAATATCAAGTTTAGTCCCTAAGTCCAAAAAACATCACAGATGGTCCCTATGGTTTCAAAACTTTTAACAAATGGTCCTTTTCGCTAACTCCATTAGCTTTTGGCACTTAAGTAAGGGGTATTTTTGTCATTTCACTACCCAGGGACCATTTATGAGGTTTTTTTATTACTTTTTTTAAAATAAATAAATAAATAAAATTTAATTTGCAGGTCTATTTGTGTCCATCGTGTTCATCTATGAACAACTGAACACACAATCGAAATTGATTTGTTTAAATCTGGGAATCAAAACTCGGTGTATCAGGTTTTTGGTTTGTACATAAGTGAAGAATTTGAGAACTCGTCCGGTGAAGCTGATTCGGGTGAATCCATATTCATTCTGGTGATGCTCCAAATTCGATGGATTTTCTCTAGTAAATCCATCTTCATTCCAAGGAAGATGATATATTTTAGCATTTTAAGAAAAGAAAAAGAAACAGATGGAAACTGATAACTGATTTCCATCTTCTGCAACTCATTTTTTTCTCCCCTAAATCCCAATCTGGTAGATGGTTCCTGATCCAACTCCAACAACCATTTTTTCTGGCCAACAACTCGCAGGAAAAGAAGAGAGAAACGTTTGGTGTCTAATCTCCACTACAGATCTCTTTGGATGAGATGAATCAACCTAATTCCTTATTGGGTTCTTCTTGTAGGACTTCAAATTGGAAAACTCATCAGCCAATAAGTTGTTTTGAATATAGGGGAAAAAAACCCAACAGGAGATGTCAATTTAGCGTATCTTTGTTTGGGTTTCAAGTGATCTGGCTGAAAGATGCATATGATATGGATGCAGGTTAAGATGATTTAGTGTTTGTATGTGTGTTGTTTTTAGTGGATCCCAAAGAAGACGAAGATGCATATGTTCTCCAAAAACAATGGTGTGGAGAGAGAGAGAGAGAGAGAGAGAGAGAGATGCATATGTGCTGTTTTTAGTGGATCCCAAAGAAGACGAAGATGCATATGTTCTCCAAAAACGAGAGAGAGAGAGAGAGAGAGAGAGAGAAAGAGAAAGAAAGAAAGAGAGAGAGAGAGAGAGAGAGAGAGAGAGATGGGGCCCTTTAATATTAAATAATTATATTTTTTTTCATTTTTTTTAAAAAAATATGGCAAACTTTATAAATGGTCCCTGTGGTTGTGAAATGACTGAAATGCCCTTCACTTAACGGTTAAATGTTAACGGTGTTAGCGAAAAGGACCATTTGTTAAAAATTTTGAAACCATAGGGACCACCTGTGAGGTTTTTGAAGTTAGGGACTAAACTTGATATTTTTGAAAACTACAGGGACCATTTTTGAAGTTTTGTCATTGAATAATCTCAGAGTGCTGGATTTGGCCCTATTGCGCAGCTCTTGTTTGAGTCCAACCGTTGTAGGGACGAGTCTTTTACTCGAAGGATTATTCGAGACTCATCACATGTGATGGTATTCAGGTGATGGCTAATTGGCATCACAAGGAGGCCTTCAGCAGCTAAGGACTAGTTTGAGTTGAGTCAGAGGTTTCCCTAGGGTAAGCCTAGGATGAGATAGTGCTGAGAGTTGTAGTAGTAGAAAAGGGACCTAGTGGAGTTGAAGCAGTTCTTAAGGAAAGTACGGATAGATGTGGAAGGTAGTATGGGCCCGTACTACTGAAAGCAGAGGATCCGTACTCAATTCGAGAAAGGTTGAGATGAAACCGGGAAACTGGTAGTGTGTGTGTGTGTGTGTGATCCCCCAGCAGTGATGAGTATTCTGATAGTTATTGTGGTATATCTTCAGCATGGTGACATTGCGAGAGAGGCCAGTGGGCGGATCAGGCCCCGGAGAGGGATCAGGCTCAGGTTTAGGGGCCGAGAAGCTCGAGGAGTGGATGAGGGAGTTTATATCAGCGGAGGTTACGCGCAGTATCCTAGATCAGACTCTTGTGATCTTTGGCACGGTTAAGGAGGGTATACTGGACATTATGGATGAGAGGCTTGGAGCCTTTCGTACATAGATTATGGCATTGATGGGAGCTCGTACTTTGACATTCTGAGAGTTTAGAGCTTGTGGAACGCCAGATTATCATGGGGCTAAGGACCCCATCGCTAGCAGTAGATGGTTGGCCGATGTTGCGAACACGTTCCGTACGAGCCGGTGTCCCGAGGGGGACAAGGTCAGACTCGCTTCCTGTCTTCTAAAGGACAGAGCAATGGATTGGTGGGAGGAGGTTAGTCATGCCATTGGTGATGATGCAGCATTGGACGTCATGACATGGAGCGATTTCTCGGCCAAGTTCAGGGTAGAGTTTTCGCCGATTATTGAGGTGCAGCAGTCGGCACGAGAGTTTCAGGATTTGACGCAGACTACTGAGACTGTGGCAGATATCACCACCAAGTTCAGGGAAAGGGCCCTTCTTGTTCCACAGTATATCGCGAATGAGGAGATGAAGGAGGCCCGATATCACGATATGTTGAGGGCTGACATCAGGGAGTTCGTGAGCAGGTCCAGTTGTAAGACGTTGGAAGATATGATCTCTCGAGCTAGAGAGAGGGAGATTGATTTGGAGCAGATCCGGAAGAGGAAGCCGGATGAGGTTTAGGTAGCCGCAGGTTCGGCCAAAAGGCCCAAGGGGTTAGATTCAAGATCGAGGGATTACCAGAGCCACGACCGATGCAGGAGGTGTGGCAGGATGCACGAGGGTGCATGTAGGAGTAGTAGTTTTGGGGATTCGGGTTGCTTCAAGTGCGGCCGGACTGGTCATTTTAGCAGGGATTGTACCGCTACCACCACACATGGATCAGATTTGATATGTTTCCACTGCATTCAGCGGGGCAACAAGAAGGCCCAGTGCCCCAGTTTGTTTTCGGCAGGACGCGTGATAGCACCTGCCCCTGCAACTTTGAAGATCACAAACGGCCGTCAGGGCCGAGTAGAGGCGCCTGCGGTAGGAGACGGGGGTTTTCAGATGACTACCATGGAGACACGAGCAGCTTCGGACGTTGTAGGTATGTGTCTTCCGTTTTCTGTTTTCTCTGTTCATGATTATATTGTTATGGTTCTGCACCGTTTGTGGTATAAGTATTTTAGAATTTAGCAGCTTGCTTGCAATTTATTTATATGCCATATGCATACCTTGGATAATAAAGTGGTAGTTAAGGGAGTGGGGCCTTAGGGAAGCAGGTTACTTAGGATGAAGTAACTATAGCATGCTTGTGTGAAACTTAGTAGTGACCCGCTGGATTCGGTAAGGTATTATTGAGTGATGGATAGGTTAGGTCCCTAGCTATGGCAAGCTTGGTTCATCAGCAATTTGTTTGCGGTATAACATTGAAGATTGGGAATCCTCCTCAAGCATTGAGCAGTGAGGTATAAGAAGGATCAAAGTGGGGGAGAACCCTCCGAGTGTACAATGATAAGAGCGCGCAGATCTAGGATGAGTACACGATCTCTGAGAAGGAAAAAAAGTAGCACAGTGATGGATGGGTTGATGAGTTCCGGGTTGGAAGTTTGAGAAACTTCCCAACAGCTAGATCATGTAATCAAGATGGTTGGTATTTGGTTGGAATCTCAGGATGGAGGACCGCCTGCAAGACTTGAAAGAGTTGGAATGAGGATTTTGAGGACGATAGCATGGGATGCTTTCGTGATATAGCCAGTGGCAGAGTCAGCATGTAGAGCATGGTTGAGCGGTGGGAGAGCCACAACATTTTGTGTCAACAAGCTAGAGGTAGAAGGTGTGGTAAGCTACGGGTAAGTCGTAGCATTCCCTAGCAGCTTAGTAGCGAAGTTGGGTGAGGCCCTTACCTCCTAGTGATCCAGGTAGGAATCAGGAATGGGTAGTAGATGAGAATAGTATGGAGCTTACCTGTATAGCCCTAGAGAGGTGAGACCTTAGGAAAGGTCGCTCCAGGATGTAGTTGGGTGAGACCCGTGGGCGAGGCCTGTTTGAGAGTAGCAGTATATGTGAGACCTGAGAGCTGGGTGGCTCAGTAGTATAGTCTGGAGGGACCCGTGGGCGAGGCCCGTGAGTTTTAGTAGTACAGGTGGGACCTGGTAAGGAACTTAGGGCCCAGTTAGGGGATCGAGGATCCTAGGACTTGTAGCGCCAGAATAGTAGAGTAGAGGGGGCGGTATTAGGTAGCCTAAGTTTCCTCAGGAGTCGCTGGGAGCGACTAGAAGTTTGTGTTAGGGGCTAGCGACTGGTGGGAGCCGGTAATCCAGATATTGATAGATCAGTAGGGAACAGGGTGGTCTCGGTTCATCTGGAAGGCATAAAAGGGACAACATAAATTTTCAGTCAGAGGCAGTGATGGTAAGCAGTCTATAGTGGAATGCAATTAGTTGATCGAGGGGTGCTCAACACTAAGTCATAGCAGTGAAAAGTGTCCAGTGGAGACTGGCGGTAACGGCCCGTACTTGAAGAAGCGGGAGTAATGGATTTGGTGAGGGATACGACCTTCACAGTGACAAGGGAAGTAGCTGGTTATGGAACGTTGCCTTGGGGAGGCTAGAAAATGCACAAGGAAAAAGAGGTGAACCCCCCTAGGGTGTCCAGCATAAGTACTCAGAGAGTAACAGAAGGTTTGGCAGTCGAGTAAGTTGTGTTTCCAGGATGGTCAGGGTTAGGGTTAACCCGAGAATTTTATCCGCAAGGATTAATGTTAGTCAAAATGATCGGGCGGAAGGCCAACGAAGGTAGTCGGCGGGTGTTAGGTTTCCCAAACAGAGTGTTGAAGGCAGATCGGAGGTCAGTTGGCCATAGCGAACTTCGAGGATGAAGTTTAGTTTAAGTGGGGGAGAGTTGTAACACTCAAAATCAGAAAGACCAAGAAAGGAAAGAAAACCCTAATTCAAAGGGGTCAACTAGTCGAGTCCAGGGAGGAACTCGACGGGTCGGAGCGGGATCTAGGGGATCGAGTAAGTAACCGACTCGGTGAGTCGGCAAAGAGGACTCGGCGAGTTCGGTCTGAAGAGGGGAACAATAAATCTGGGACTTTGTGCACTATTTAAGCATATCATTCTCTCCTTTAGGGTTCCTTGTAGCCTCTCTTATCCAGAATACAAAACCTTAAGCCTTCATTGTTGCACATTCAAGCTTTCTTGTCATTTTGGGTGATTTAAAGGAAGAAGGTAGAAGGGAACCATTGGGGATTCAAGGAGTGGCAATAGATCCAGAGTTTGTGGGATTTTTCAGAGCATTTGAAGGTAATGAGTCGCAACATTCACTCTTTTGCATATAGATCAACCTTTAACATGAGATTTAGGGCTTTAAGGGCAAGTTTAAGAACCATTTTGAGTTACAAGCCCAGACCTGAAGTTGCTACTTCAGATCTAAGTGTATCTTGGCCTAGAGAATCGTAAAGCAACAGTCCATGGGTTGATTGTAAAGCCTCATTGCCTTAAACCCTAGTTTATAGTGTTTTGAGCCTAGATCTCATTAGCTACACGTAAAGTTTGCCACTTTACATGTGTAATAGGCTTTAGAAGAATGAATTTGCAGTTTGGAGTCCATGCATGACTCAAAAGCCTCTGAATGTTTGAAAGACTGAATAGAATCGGCGAGTCCTTCGAGTGGACTCAGCGAGTAGTATGAAGATGGAGATAAACTCGACGAGTTGGATGAACAACTCGGTGAGTCTGTTGAAGATTGCCTTGGACTCGTCGAGTCTGTTCTTAGACTCGGCGAGTCAAGTCACGAAACCCCAAACCCTTCGAGTTAAGACTCGGATCATTGTGTTGAGTGGGAACTCAGTGAGTTGGACAGGTTAGGGCTCGGAAATCGGTAGACTCGGCAAGTCGAGTCACGAATGAAAGGATTCTGGACATATTAACTCGGTGAGTCAGTAGGCTGACTCGGTGAGTAGGGTTGATTTGGAAGGTTGACTTTGATCAGGACTTTGACTTTGACCCGAGTGGACTTAGTTGGCTTCGGAGGACAGTTTGACTAAGTGCTATATTAATATTGAAGCTCAGGGAGCTAGTGGAGCAGCAGTTCAGAGATAGTTGTCAGACAGTGGTCAGAAGGATTACCATCAAGTTCAGCAGTACCAGGTGAGTTTCCCTTTGTGTGAATGGGTCTAAGGCCACAATGCCAACCCATGTAGATACGAGTATGAAGACCCAGGGGTTCGCCCTAGGCACTGTATGCCAGTATGATATTTAGGACCAAGGTCCATTGATAGCGGGCAGGTGCCCAAGGAATGGTTTGCATGATAGAGTATACTTGTTGTCTGTGTGATACTTATATGTGCCTGGTAGGGAGGTGAGTGTGGGCGAGCTCCCACATCTCACCAATAGCAGAGTGTGGACATTGTTCCACATCTCATTAGCAGCAGAGCATGGGCGAGGCCAAGTTAGGGAAAGAGTGAATGTGGGTTGTGTGACAAACGTCAATTCAGGTCATTCTCGGACTCATGCATCTTTATAAAAACCATTCATGCACAACATGCCATGACCTAGTAGTATAAATGAGGTCAAAAATCTTGTATAAACTAGGATGCAACTAAGATGTAGGACTAATATACTTGATACTTACAATTCTAGTAAGTTGCTTAGCTACAATAGGAAATGCCAATACTATAATTAGAATAAAGCTTCAAGCTTTGTTATAATTGAAATAGGGTATAAAACCCTAAAAATAAATTAAAACATTCTAATTAGACTTCAACATGTTGTTGAGTATCAAACAATATTCCAAAAACCCTAAAGAGCCAAAAATCCAAAGTTATAAATTATAAAGCTTAAAAACTTTATAAAATTTGGCTATAAACTTTATAATATCAAATTTTTATTAATCAAATTGTGAATTATAATCAATGAAATATAAATTAAATTATCAAGCATTAATCATAATTTATTAGTTAAAAACAAGATTTTTAAATAAATCCAAATTTGCTTAATAAACACTTTTATAAAATTAGGGTTTTTATAAAATATAGAAGGGAATTTTATAAAATTTGAAAATTTGGAGAGAGGAGGCTTAATGCATGCAAAAACCGGCCATCTCCTCTCCCCATGCCCTCTCTCTTCCCAAAACACAATCATTAAGCTAAAACCCTGACACAACCTCTTCCCTCTTCACTCTCTTACACTCCATTCTTATCACACAAACTCTTATCCTTTCTCTCTCTCTAACTCATGAAATTCTCCCCATTCCTCTGCCAAATTTCGAGATTTTGAAGACTTTGAAGTGTTCTTACTTCTCTCAAGGTCAAAACCAAGGTAAACAACAACATTTTCTCCCATAGTTTCATGGTTAAACTTCTTCTTCTTCATAGTTTTCTCTACTTTTCGGATTCTATGCCTTTCCATGGCTAGAAATCTTTATTCTTCCCTTGTGGTTTTTAGATTCTCACCATAACACAATGCATGTGTTTGAGATGGTGAAAATCCAGGATCAAACCCGTGCAAGGAGTAAAAAGATGCACGTATGATCATGTGACATCAAAACCGAATGTTTCATCTTCTTCTCCATTTCTTTTGTGTTCTTGCATGACCAAAAGCATTTAAACCATTTCTAGTACATCTTGGATGCTCATTCACTCCATGCATGTGTTAGAAATCGGATCTTACCAAAGGCATGCATGATGTTCTTGTCAAAATACCCTAATAATGCACAAAAACAAACATGCAATCTGCCAGATTACTTTGTTCGACTTTGAATGGCCATAACTCGGTCATTTCTTAACCAAATCATGATATTCTTTTTGTACTGGATAGTTCCATGAGTTAGATTTCAAAACCAATTGGTCTCACTGTAAAATATTAAATATCCGATTTTTGGAAATTTTTACAAAATGGTTGCACATACAGCTCTTTTTCTGTGATCACTATTTTTGTCTTGCATGATCAATGGACTTAAACCCAACCATAAATCTGAGGAAAAATACCTTAGAAAGTTAACATACGTAGTGAATGATGGGTGAAATTTCGTGGCTTAAAACCTCACTGAATGGGCTACACAAATTCATGAACTTCAGCCGCATCTACATTTCATGCATCATTGCATGCAACCTTTCTTAATTTGTTTAGATTTATTACCCTCATTTCTCTTCTGAATACATTTTTAACATTTTTCCTTTTGAAATCCCTCACATTCATGAGATAATCTGGAAAATTTCAAGAGCTTTTATTATATCCTTGATTTATTAAAATTATTGCTAAAATCAAAGGCATAAATCACATAAAATACTTCCAGAGGTCAATAAATCCTAAATAAATTCATGGATGATCCTTATGGTGAATAATGATCCATCACCACATTTCATCAATTTTTATTACTGTGTAATATGATTTCCGATTTTCTTTTGTTTAGGGAAGAATAAATCACAAAACCACTTTAGAGAATGTGAAAATTGTATCTAACAATTTTCGCATACCTTACCTATGAATGGTGACTCCAGAAAATAATTTCAAGATTTTTCATCATGTCTTACTATTTTTCCCAATTTTTGGTAATTATAATGGTCTAAAAATAGGAAAAATAGTTCTAATCATCCAAAATTTGATGAAAAATTACCAGATATCATATTGTACAGCAGGAGGTTACATAAAAATTTTGAGGATTTTTCTCTACTGTAAACTATTTCTCTCTTATTTTCTAAAGTTAGTTGCACTAAAATACACTTAAATACACATAAATACCCAAAACTAGTTTATACATTATGAAAACCACTTTTGATATTTTTCCCAGGTTATTCATACTGTAAATGATATTACAAAAATTTATGGTGATTTATTTTAACTGTTTAATATTATTTCTTTAATTTATGACTATTTAAAGGAATAAAACAAGGAAAAATAGAAATACCCACTGAAAAATATATTTTATATTTTTTCCAGCCTAGTTATGTAAAATAACAATTAAATAAAAAGCTTGGGTAATTTTGGAAACTGTTTTCTATTTATTTCAATTTTTATTGGATTAAATGCTCAAAAATCATAAAATATAATTAAACAGCTTGCAAACCCATTTTTATATTTTTCCCAGCTTAGTATTGTGTAATAACAGTTAAATAAAAAGTTTGAGAATTTTTATCCCTCAAATGTTATTTTTCGTGAATTTATGTTGTTATAGAGACTTAAAATTTGGAAAATTAACCTTCTAAGATTGTAATTAATCGCACGACTTGTAAAAATATTTCAGAAAAAGTGTAACCAATTGATATAAAATCCAATACTAAAACATAAATTGGCATTTCCCTATATGTAGAGTTTAGTATATTAGCATTAGATTTCGACATGGAAACTCACTAGTGTGTGTGTTTGATGTCGTAGGATCCCGGTAGTAAGACGTTGGTGCATCCCGAAGTACCGCTTGTGCCTACACGAAATACCGTGAGTATTCACACACTCCCTTATTTTTGGTTTTTATGTTTTGGGGTGGAAAGGCATGTCCAGAAAAACTACTGTTTGCATGTTGTATTTAAATTGAATTGTATCAAACATGATTGCTATTGTATTGCTATGTTTCTTTATGTATATCTATGCAACACGGAACATGAGAACTTATCGCACTAAGGCCCTTCCCTTATCTCTAACCATTAACTCTTTGAGCCAATGGTCATTATGGATAGCGCTATTAGGAATTGACAACTTCTCACTCGCCCGAATCGCTGGAGTGCATGATACCATATTCATCTATGGAACGATAAGCATGGATCTCGATAGGGCTTCAGTCATAGGTTTGGTTGAGACTCATTGTTTGCTCATACACATACAAACTCGTTTCTCGTTATAGCAATAAACTTGTATTCATTAATAGCAATCAACTTTGTTTATCATTAACACAATGTACTTGTATTTACGAAAAGCCTTATTTCAAGCTCGATTTTATAAACTTGTGAACTCACCAACTATTTTTATAGTTGGCGCTCGTTTTACATGCTTTTTCAGGAAATAATTAGTAAGTGGATATAAAGATTCATCATCATAGAGCATGTTGCATCGTGTTGAAGTTATTTATGAAGTTATCTTTGAACAATGTTGTTTTGGAAAAACTTGTACTTTGTTTCTTTTTAAGCTATGGGTTGTAAACTTTTAAGTACTGCTATGGTGATGTATCTTTATCTTTTGCAATGAAACCGTTATCGTTGTCATATCTTGCGTTTCCGCTTTAGCGGGGTGTGACAGAAGTGGTATCAGAGCTAAAGTTATAGAGAACATCGGTTTTTCTTTAAGAAAACACAACCTATAACTAAAACTTACAAATAATTATTTTTACATCAAACATATTACTAGTATAATTAGGTCGGGATTTGTATTATTGGACCTCGATTAAACATAGCCTGATCACCTATGTTTAATTAAGGAAAGGTTTATACAAAGCCTGAGCTAATTATAATGGGAATATGCTCAACAAAAATATTTGAGAAAATTTTATTTCAAAAATTCAAAAGGTTAATTTTGGTGTGTGTAAGCATTGCATATTATAGGCATACATTGTCATTTATTTCATATCTCATTAAAACTATGTCACAGTCTACTATGTCAATATCGTCATCTTCCCGTGCTATCGCCTCAGCCGAAGAGTCCGGCTACGTTACTGTTATCCCTAGACGTAATCCCCCCGCCTCGGTAGAAGAAGACCCATCAGAGGATACAGAAGATACAGGGAACTCGGTGGAGATCAGCAATGACAACGCCCCGAGTCAACGACGCGAGGCATCACCTTCATCGGTGTTGCCACAACCACCGCTTTATGGGCTTCGCATTCGGAGGACGGCAAGGAAGAGTGTTCCCATTCCAGGAAGGATAGCCACGAGCACAGCAGGACTTGGCATGGCAGGGCCTAGCGAGGTAGGACCCAGTGTTGCAGGACCGAGAGCACCGCTACCACAGCGAGTCATAGGGATACTTGTTGGGCAGCCAGGTATGACCCCGGAGGAGTCCCGGAGGATGCATTCGATGGAAGCAGATCTGCGCCACAGCCTCGCTGTAATAGCCGGGCAACAGGAGGTATTGAACGAAGTGATGACAGGGATGGAAATCCTGTTTCAGCATTCGATGGAGGCTACTGACACTGCTAGTGCTGCTAGACGAGAGGCAGGTCATGCGATGACAGCATATTATGTGTTTGGTGGGCTGTTCCTGATTGTGGTGTTGATGCTTCTTGTTGGGATAACGATTGGCTTTTGGTTCTGATTTCAGTATTTTATTTTATTTTGTTATGAAATGAAAACCCATGTTGGGTGTCTTTTGGGAAAAACATTTAAAACTTTATTTTGGGATTGATGTATTGGTTTGGTTTTAAGATTATCTCAAATGGTAATGAAGAATTTTATTTTATGTTTGAAAACTTTTACTATGAGGTCAAACCCTAAACTTTATTTGGTAAATGGTTGAATAAAAGAGATTTTTCTTTTATTTTCTTTCAAAAATCTATATGCCCAGTATTAATGCAAACCAATGATTTGACAACACATATGGTTTTCAAAATAGTAGTGAACTACATATTTTACATTATTTTATGTATTTATACGTATTTCATCTCCTGTGTAATAGAACCATGTTAGGAAGGCCTAGTCGTGGGCGCCCACAGAACGAAACACCCGATGTTGCTCAAGTTGTAGCACAACAACTCATGCAAGCAATCCCAAACATTGTTACTCAAGTAACTGCATGACTTAATGCTAACCAAGGAAGTAGTGGAGGAAACCGGGGAAACAATGAAAGAGAATGCAACTACAAGTCCTTTATGGCCTTTAAACCTAAGGAGTTCCATCGAAAGGAAGGTGCGGTCAGGTTGCTGAAATGGATTGACAGCATGGAGTCAGTCCTTCACATTAGCAAATGCCTCAAGCGCAACAAAGTTGAGTATGCATCTTGCCTACTCCAAGATAGGGCATTGACCTGGTGGAATACCCTAGTGCAAACCCAAGCCCATACAACGGCATACCAGCTAACGTGGGAAGACCTAAAGAAGCTGTTGATAGAGGAGTATTGTCCCAAGGATGAACTTCAGAAGCTTGAATCTGAATTCTGGAACCACTCTATGGTTGGAACACAAATAGAGAAGTACACAGTCCGATTTCATGAACTAGCAAAACTGGTACCTCACATGGTTACTCCTGAGGAGAAACGGATAGATCGATATATCTGGGGTTTGGCACCAAAGATTCGGGGAATGGTTACCTCAGCAAACCCAACTACTATTCAGAGTGTAGTAAGTCTAGCAAATCAACTAACCAATGATGTGATAAGGATGGGAGCATCGACAAAGGAAAGCTCTAGTAGCAAGAGGAAGCCAACAGATCAGGGAGAGAAGAAGCATGGAGGCAAGTCAGGGAGGAAGCAGAAAGTCTCAAGAAACTTTATGGTAAGAGCCCAGGAGCAAGAACCAATGAAAACTAAAGAACGGGAAGTGCAGGAGTGAAAGCAGTACTCAGGGCCGCTTCCGAAGTGCAATAAGTGTAACTTCCATCACAAGGGAGCTTGCTCAGTGTGCCAAAACTGTAAGCAAACAGGCCATTACTCGAAGTATTGTAAGGTGAATAAGGAGGGAAAAAGGACATGTTACGAGTGCGGGAGTACTAATCATCTCCGTAGAGCATGTCCCAAACTGAACAATGGACCTGGTAACAATGGACAAGGCCAAGCCAGGCAAAACTTCCAAGGAAATCAAGTTGGACGGCCAGAAGGTGTAGCCTTTGTGATTGGTGCAGAAGAAGCTCGTCAGAACCCTGAAGTGATAACAGGTACGTTTCTCCTGAACAACCATTTTGCATCAGTAATATTCGATGCGGGAGCAGATAGGAGTTTTGTTTCTTTAGCATTTAGACCGTTAATTGGCTTGCAGTCGGTGAAGATGAGGAATGCTTATGCTATTGAACTTGCTGATGGGTATGAAATTAGGGCTAGAGATATAATTCCTGGTTGTACTCTGAATTTAGCTGATAAACTCTTTAGCATTCACCTAATTCCCATAGAGCTAGGTAGTTTTGATGTGATAGTGGGAATGGATTGGTTATCCAAAAATAGAGCGGACATTGGTTGTTACGAGAAAGTCATTAGAGTGCCTCTCCCTAATGGAGAAACCCTTATCATACACGGTGAGAAGCCAGGAAGAAGTTTAAACATAGTATCAAGCATGAAGATTCACAAATACTTGAAGAAGAATTGTATTGCATTCATGGCTCATGTGCTAGAGAGAGAACCTGAAGTTAAGCAACTCAAGGAGATTCTGGAGGTTCAAAACTATCCCGAAGTATTTCTGAAGGAATTGCCCGGTCTACCCCCTTATAGACAAGTCGAATTTCGGATAGACTTAATTCCCGGAGCGAAACCGGTAGAAAAAGCACCATTTATACCGATCACAAAAGCCTTCAGCATATCCTAGATCAGAAAATGTTAAACATGCGGCAAAGAAGATGGGTAGAGTTGTTTAGTGATTATGATTGTGAGATACGATATCACCCAGGAAAGGCTAACGTAGTAGCCGACGCTCTTAGTAGGAAAGAAAGAGTGAAACCTTCCCGTGTGAGAGCTTTGGGAATGGTAATTCAGACAAGCTTGAAATCTCAAATCATTGATGCCCAGGAGAAAGTGTTATGCAAGGAAAATCTTCCAGGCGAGACTTACATGGTTTGGAAGAGAGATTTGAAACCAAACCTGATGGAGTTCGTTATTTTAAGGACAGGGTCTGGATTCCAAGGGTTAACAATCTGAGAGACGTGGTACTAGAGGAGTCTCATCGATCTAAATACTCAATCCACCCTGGAGCGGATGAGATGTACAAGGATCTTAAAGAGTACTATTGGTGGCCTGGAATGAAAAAGGATATTGCCTTGTATGTTGGGAAGTGTTTGACATGCTCAATAGTCAAAGTTGAACATCAAAAAACCATCTGGGTTGTTGCAACAGCCTGAAATTCCCCAATGGAAATGGGAGCAAATATCTATGGATTTCGTTACCAAACTTCCTAGAACTGCTAAAGGTCACGACTCAATTTGGGTCATAGTGGATCGACTGATGAAATCTGCTCACTTTCTCCCCATTCGAGAAGATTTCAAGATGGAAAAATTGGCCCAAATCTACATCGACAAAATTGTTTCTCTGCATGGGGTACCCCTATCTATCATTTCTGATAGAGATAGTTGTTTTACATCTCAATTTTGGTGGATGTTACAGAGGGCACTAGGAACCAAATTAGATTTGAGCACAGCTTACCACCCTCAGACAGATGGGTAGACGGAGAGAACAATACAAACATTGGAAGACATGCTACGAGCGTGTGTCATTGAGTTCAAAGGAAATTGGGATACTCATTTGCCTCTAATTGAGTTCTCCTACAATAACAGTTACCACACGAGTATCCAATGTGCTCCATATGAAGCATTGTATGGATGCACGTGTCGTTCGCCCTTATGCTGGACAGAAATCGGAGACAGACGGTTCACTAAACTCGAACTTATCCAGGAAACCTCTGACAAGATTGCTATCATCAAGGATAGGCTTAAAGCTGCCAGAGACCTTCAGAAAAGTTATGCGGATAATTGTCGAAAACCATTAGAATTCCAAGTAGGAGACAAGGTACTTTTAAAAGTGTCGCCTTTGGAAAGGGCTTGTACGTTTTGGTAAGAAAGGAAAACTAAGCCCGAGATATGTTGGACCCTTCGAAAACATTGAAAGGATTGGTCCGGTGGCTTATAAACTCCAGTTGCCCCAAGGGTTAAGCACCATTCACGACACATTCCACGTCTCCAACCTTAAGAAATGTCTAGCCGAAAAAGCAATGATAGTACCCCTGGAGGAAATTAAGATTAATGATAAGCTAAAATTCGTTGAGGAACCGATAGAAATTCTTGACAAGGAGGTAAAACAACTTAAGAGGAGTAAGATCCCGATTGTGAAAGTTCTATGGAACTCAAAATGCGGGCTAGAGTACACCTGGGAGCGCGAGGACTTTATAAAGGAAAAGTATCCACAACTTTTCCCATGCGATGACAAATGATGACATAGAATGAATTTCGGGACGAAATTCTTTTTAAGTGGGGGATACTGTGACAACTGTCAATTCAGGTCATTCTCGGACTTATGCATCTTTATAAAACCATTCATGCACAACATGCCATGACCTAGTAGTATAAATTAGGTCAAAAATTTTGCATAAACTAGGATGCAACTAAGATGTAGGACTAATATACTTGATACTTACAATTCTAGTAAGTTGCTTAGCTACAATAGGAAATGCCAATACTATAATTAGAATAAAGCTTCAAGCTTTGTTATAATTGAAATAGGGTATAAAACCCTAAAAATAAATTAAAACATTCTAATTATACTTCAACATGTTGTTGAGTATCAAACAATATTCCAAAAACCCTAAGGAGCCAAAAATCCAAAGTTATAAATTATAAAGCTTAAAAACTTTATAAAATTTGGCTATAAACTTTCTAATATCAAATTTTTATTAATCAAATTGTGAATTATAATCAATGAAATAGAAATTAAATTATCAAGCATTAATCATAATTTATTAGTTAAAAACAAGATTTTTAAATAAATCCAAATTTGCTTAATAAACACTTTTATAAAATTAGGGTTTTTATAAAATATAGGAGGGAATTTTATAAAATTTGAAAATTTGGAGAGAGGAGGCTTAATGCATGCAAAAACCGGCCATCTCCTCTCCCCATGCCCTCTCTCTTCCCAAAACACAATCATTAAGCTAAAACCCTGACACAACCTCTTCCCTCTTCACTCTCTTACACTCCATTCTTATCACACAAACTCTTCTCCTTTCTCTCTCTCTAACTCATGAAATTCTCCCCATTCCTCTGCCAAATTTCGAGATTTTGAAGACTTTGAAGTGTTCTTACTTCTCTCAAGGTCAAAACCAAGGTAAACAAAAACATTTTCTCCCATAGTTTCATGGTTAAACTTCTTCTTCTTCATAGTTTTCTCTACTTTTCGGATTCTATGCCTTTCCATGGCTAGAAATCTTTATTCTTCCCTTGTGGTTTGTAGATTCTCACCATAACACAATGCATGTGTTTGAGATGGTGAAAATCCAGGATCAAACCCGTGCAAGGAGTAAAAAGATGCACGTATGATCATGTGACATCAAAACCGAATGTTTCATCTTCTTCTCCATTTCTTTTGTGTTCTTGCATGACAAAAAGCATTTAAACCATTTCTAGTACATCTTGGATGCTCATTCACTCCATGCATGTGTTAGAAATTGGATCTTACCAAAGGCATGCATGATGTTGTTGTCAAAATACCCTAATAATGCACAAAAACAAACATGCAATCTACCAGATTACTTTGTTCGACTTTGAATGGCCATAACTCGGTCATTTCTTAACCAAATCATGATATTCTTTTTGTATTGGATAGTTCCATGAGTTAGATTTCAAACCCAACTGGTCTCACTATAAAATATTAAATATCCGATTTTTGGAAATTTTTACAAAATGGTTGCACATACAGCTCTTTTTCTGTGATCACTATTTTTGTCTTGCATGATCAATGGCCTTAAACCCAACCATAAATCTGAGGAAAAATACCTTAGAAAGTTAACATATGTAGTGAATGATGCGTGAAATTTCGTGGCTTAAAACCTCACTGAATGGGCTACACAAATTCATGAACTTCAGCCGCATCTACATTTCATGCATCATTGCATGCAACCTTTCTTAATTTGTTTAGATTCATTACCCTCATTTCTCTTCTGAATACATTTTTAACATTTTTCCTTTTGAAATCCCTCACATTCATGAGATAATTTGGAAAATTTCAAGAGCTTTTATTATATTCTTGATTTATTAAAATTATTGCTAAAATCAAAGGCATAAATCACATAAAATACTTCCAGAGGTCAATAAATCCTAAATAAATTCATGGATGATCCTTATGGTGAATAATGATCCGTCACCACATTTCATCAATTTTTATTACTGTTTAATATGATATTAGATTTTCTTTTGTTTAGGGCAGAATAAATCACAAAACCACTTTAGAGAATGTGAAAATTGTATCTAACAACTTTCGCATACCTTACCTGTGAATGGTGACTCCAGAAAATAATTTCAAGATTTTTCATCATGTCTTACTATTTTTCCCAATTTTTGGTAATTATAATGGTCTAAAAATAGGAAAAATAGTTCTAATCATCCAAAATTTGATGAAAAATTACCAGATATCATATTGACAGTAGGAGGTTACATAAAAATTTTGAGGATTTTTCTCTACTGTAAACTATTTCTCTCTTATTTTCTAAAGTTAGTTGCACTAAAATACACTTAAATACACATAAATACCCAAAACCAGTTTATACATTATGAAAACCACTTTTGATATTTTTCCCAGGTTATTCATACTGTAAATGATGTTACAAAAATTTATGGTGATTTATTTTAACTGTTTAATATTATTTCTTTAATTTATGACTATTTAAAGGAATAAAACAAGGAAAAATAGAAATACCCACTGAAAAATATATTTTATATTTTTTCCAGCCTAGTTATGTAAAATAACAATTAAATAAAAAGCTTGGGTAATTTTGGAAACTGTTTTCTATTTATTTCAATTTTTATTGGATTAAATGCTCAAAAATCATAAAATATAATTAAACAGCTTCCAAACCCATTTTTATATTTTTCCCAGCTTAGTATTGTGTAATAACAGTTAAATAAAAAGTTTGAGAATTTTTATCCCTCAAATGTTATTTTTCGTGAATTTATGTTGTTATAGAGACTTAAAATTTGGAAAATTAACCTTCTAAGATTGTAATTAATCGCACGACTTGTAAAAATATTTCAGAAAAAGTGTAACCAATTGATATAAAATCCAATACTAAAACATAAATTGGCATTTCCCTATATGTAGAGTTTAGTATATTAGCATTAGATTTCGACATGGAAACTCACTAGTGTGTGTGTTTGATGTCGTAGGATCCCGGTAGTAAGACGTTGGTGCATCCCGAAGTACCGCTTGTGCCTACACGAAATACCGTGAGTATTCACACACTCCCTTATTTTCGGTTTTTATGTTTTGGGGTGGAAAGGCATGTCCAGAAAAACTACTGTTTGCATGTTGTATTTAAATTGAATTGTATCAAACATGATTGCTATTGTATTGCTATGTTTCTTTATGTATGTCTATGCAACACGAAACATGAGAACTTATCGCACTAAGGCCCTTCCCTTATCTCTAACCATTAAGTCTTTGAGCCAATGGTCATTATGGATAGCGCTATTAGGAATTGACAACTTCTCACTCGCCCGAATCGCTGGAGTGCATGATACCATATTCATCTATGGAACGATAAGCATGGATCTCGATAGGGCTTCAGTCATAGGTTTGGTTGAGACTCATTGTTTGCTCATACACATACAAACTCGTTTCTCGTTATAGCAATAAACTTGTATTCATTAATAGCAATCAACTTTGTTTATCATTAAAGCAATGTACTTGTATTTACGAAAAGCCTTATTTCAAGCTCGATTTATAAACTTGTGAACTCACCAACTATTTTCATAGTTGACGCTCGTTTTACATGCTTTTTTAGGAAATAATTAGTAAGTGGATATAAACATTCATCATCATAGAGTATGCTGCATCGTGTTGAAGTTATTTATGAAGTTATCTTTAAACAATGTTGTTTTGGAAAAACTTGTACTTTGTTTCTTTTTAAGCTATGGGTTGTAAACTTTTAAATACTGCTATGGTGATGTATCTTTATATTTTGCAATGAAACCGTTATCGCTGTCATATCTTGCGTTTCCGCTTTAGCGGGGTGTGACAGGTTGGGCCCACGTCTCACCACCAGTAGGGGCGTGGACGGGGTTCCATGACTCATCAGTAGCAGGTCAAGGCGAGGCCCAAGATAGGCGAGGCCTTAGGACCGGATCCATTAATATATGTTCAGCTTATGTGTTGTGATATGTTTATGTGCTATTATATGTTGGTGAACGAGGCCCAGTGACAGGCGAGGCCTAAGTGAAACAGATCTGTATCCGAGCGGGGCTCGAAACCAGGTGGGGCCGTTGTAGCGGCCGAGGCCCGAGGTAGCGTGTGAGGTCAAAATAGCGGGCGTGGCCCAGTAGGTGCTATATGTGTTTTTACAGGGTATGTGGTAGGTTGGGGAACTCACTAAGCTTCGTGCTTATGATTTTCAGTTTTGGTTTCAGGTACTTCCAGTAGCGGAGGAAAGAGCTCGGGGTGATCGCATGACACACACCATTGGTTTGTCAGCCTGGGATGTTTTACTCTGATAATGAAAATATGTTTTGGAAATGATACTCTGAATTCATGTTATGACTTATGATATGTTTTATGAATATGGCTTGGGTAATGATTTAAAGAAAAGTTTTTGGTACGGATTTTTGGAACGTTACAGCTGCATTATGAGTTCCGAAGGCAAAACAGGAAAAATCGATTTCATATGGATAATTATAAACGAGTCTGGAAGATTAAACTTGATTCAAGAAGTGGGACTACATCGATCATCGATGTACCAGGGGTGGTTAGGGATCGCTATTTGCGCTGGAAGTCAAGGTTTTCATGAATATTAATTCATGTGGAGGAATTAAACCTTAATGGGGAGGATTCTTGGGTCTTGATTTACTCGAAATTCAGCAACTTAACAATGACCAGAAAGGTAATGTTTTTGTAGTTATTCTTGGTCTTTGATTTCAACAACAAATTAAGCATTAAAATGGTGCTTTTGGTGTGGTAATACTTGATAAAAAGGAATGAGAAAAGGGATGAATTGAGGGATGAAACGAGTGGGCA